>NC_092732.1:28529876-28696076 GCF_047496885.1 Scyliorhinus torazame | reverse complement strand
GAATTAAAATGCTTCCGAAATGAAGATGTGAGAGTGCGGGGAGGGAGGGGTGGGGGGTCCGATCTGTAAGTTCGCAGAGGATACGGAAATTGGTGGTGTGGTAAATAGCGAGGAGGAATTAAATGACAGGACGACATAGACTGGGCTGGTCAGAGGGGCAGCACAGCGGCAAATGCAAGTTAACCCTGAAAAGTGTCAGGTTCTGGGAGGAGTAACCAGGCAATTCAGGATGGAGGGTAGGACGCCAGGAAGTACAGGGGACCAGAGGGGCCTTGGGGTGCAGGTCCATCGATCCCTGAGGGCAGGTGGATAAGGTGGTTACGGAGGCCTAGGGGATATTTGCCTTTATTAGCCGAGGCTGAGAATCTAAGAGCGGGGAGGTTGTGTATAAAACGCTGGTTAGGCCGCAGCTGGAGTACCGTGTGCCGTCCTCGTCGCCACTCGATAGGAAGGATGTGACTGCGCTGGAGAGGGTGTGGGGGGAGATTCACCAGGATGCTGCCTGGGCCGGAGCGTTTCAGCTGCGAAGAGAGGCTGGTTAGGCCGGGGGTGGTTTTCCTTGGAGCGGAGGAGGCCGAGGGGGGGGGGGGGGACCTGATCGAGGGGGACAGAATGATGAGGGACACGGATAGGGTGGGGACCTTTCCCCTTAGCGAGGGTCAATAACCAGGGGGCACAGATTTAAGGTCGGGGGCGGGAGGGGATTTGAGGAGAAACCTTTTCACCTGGAGGGTGGTGGGGAATGGGGAACTCGCCGCCGGAAAGGGGGGGTCGAGGCGGGAACCCTCACAACAATTAAGAAGCGTTTAGACGAGCCTTTTAAACCCCGTCGCCACACGGCTCCTAAGCGCTGGGAAACGGGATTGGGATAGACAGGTGCTCGATGGCCGGCGCAGTCACGATGGCTCTCTTTCTGTGGTACCAAACTCCACGACTTTCTCTCTTCCCCCCCCCCTTCTCTCCGTCCCTCACAGGAAAATGGGAAGAAATTCGGGAAGGAAACAAACGAGGTGAAGGCCTCCTTCCGCGAGGTGAACGAGGAGATTCTCTCGAAGCGGGGTTACGGCACCGCCAGGGAGCCGAGCAGCGGCAAGTGGAACACCACCACCCAGAAGATCTTCGAGATGAGGACCAAGATGCGCTGCGAATGTGGGTGCTCCTCCCCGCCGCCCCCCCCCCTCCCCACCGCCTCCGCTCCCCACCCGTCCCCCCCACCCCACCAGCGACGCGGTCCGCGAGGAGGGCCAGGCCGAAGGAGGCGGAGGTCAGGGATACGCGCCGGTCTTCCTCAGCGCAGACACCCGGAACAGCTAGGGGGCGCAAAATCGGGGATTGGGCCCGGCGGAGGGGTGATTCGAACGCGATGCGGCAATAAACCTTCCCACGATGACGCGACTAAAATAACCGCCCAGGTCAGACTTGGAGAAATGAAAATGAGAGTCGCTTATTGTCACCAGTAGGCTTCAGGTGAAGTTACCCTGAAAAGCCCCTAGTCGCCACATTCCTGCGCCTGTTCGGGGAGGCCGGTACGGGGATTGAACCGTGCTGCTGGCCTGCCTTGGCCTGCTTTAGAAGCCAGCGATTTAGCCCAGGGTGCTAAACCAGCCCGACAGCTCCATTTCCCCCACGGTGGATTGGCTCAAAACCAGTGCCCGCCAGTCAACATTCTGAGAACTGATCGGCCCTCCGGTTGGGAGTTTAGCTCCCTGCGATGTGATTGGCTGTTAGGATCGAAAGCAGGCCGGGAATCCTCCCGTCCCTGGGATCCGGTTGGCCAGACATGCAATCTTGGAGGATAGGTACGAGGGAGTGCCGCACTGTCTGTGGGGCAATTGTCAGGGAGTGCCTCAAATTCGGAGGGTCAATTCTGAGGGAGTTCCACAGTGTGGGAGCGTCAGAATTGAGAGAGCGCCGCCCCGTCGGAGGGTCAGTACTGAGGGAGCGCCGCACTGTGGGAGGGTCAGTACGGAGGGAGCGCTGCACTGTCGGAGGGTCAGTACTGAGGGAGCGCCGCACTGTGGGAGGGTCAGTACTGAGGGAGCGCCGCACTGTGGGAGGGTCAGTACTGAGGGAGCGCCGCACTGTCGGAGGGTCAGTACTGAGGGAGCGCCGCACTGTGGGAGATTCAGTACTGAGGGAGCGCCGCACTGTCGGAGAGTCAGTACTGAGGGAGTGCCGCACAGTGGGAGGGTCAGTACTGAGGGAGCGCTGCACTGTCGGAGGGTCAGTACTGAGGGAACGCCGCACTGTGGGAGATTCAGTACTGAGGGAGCGCCGCACTGTCGGAGAGTCAGTACTGAGGGAGTGCCGCACAGTGGGAGGGTCAGTACTGAGGGAGCCCCGCACTGTCGGAGGGTCAGTACTGAGGGAGCCCCACACTGTGGGAGGGTCAGTACTGAGGGAGTGCTGCAGTGTGACAAGGTCAGTACTGAGGGAGCGCCACACTGTCGGCGGGTCAGTGCTGAGGGAGCGCCGCACTGTCAGAGGGTCAGCACTGAGGGAGCGCCACACTGTCGGACGGTCAGTACTGAGGGAGCGCCGCACTGTCGGAGAGTCAGTACTGAGGGAGTGCCGCACTGTGGGAGGGTCAGTCCTGAGGGAGCGCCGCACTGTGGGAGAGTCAGTACTGAGGGAGCGCCGCACTGTCGGAGGGTCAGTACTGAGGGAGCGCCGCACTGTTGGAGGGTCAGTACTGAGGGAGCGCCGCACTGTGGGAGAGTCAGTACTGAGGGAGCGCCGCACTGTGGGAGAGTCAGTACTGAGGGAGCGCCGCACTGTGGGAGAGTCAGTACTGAGGGAGTGCTGCACTGTCGGAGGGTCAGTACTGAGGGAGCCCGCAATGTGGGAAGGTCAGTACTGAGGGAGCACCGCACTGTCGGAGGGTCAGTACTGAGGGAGTGCCGCACTGTCGGAGGGTCAGTACTGAGGGAGCGCCGCACTGTCGGAGGGTCAGTACTGAGGGAGCGCCGCACTGTCGGAGGGTCAGTACTGAGGGAGCGCCGCACTGTGGGAGGGTCAGTACTGAGGGAGCGCCGCACTGTCGGAGGGTCAGTACTGAGGGAGCGCCGCACTGTGGGAGATTCAGTACTGAGGGAGCGCCGCACTGTCGGAGAGTCAGTACTGAGGGAGTGCCGCACAGTGGGAGGGTCAGTACTGGGGGAGCGCCGCACTGTCGGAGGGTCAGTACTGAGGGAGTGCCGCACTGTCGGAGGGTCAGTACTGAGGGAGCGCCACACTGTCGGAGGGTCAGTACTGAGGGAGTGCCGCACTGTCGGAGGGTCAGTACTGAGGGAGCGCCACACTGTCGGCGGGTCAGTGCTGAGGGAGCGCTGCACTGTCAGAGGGTCAGCACTGAGGGAGCGCCACACTGTCGGACGGTCAGTACTGAGGGAGCGCCGCACTGTCGGAGGGTCAGTACTGAGGGAGCGCCGCACTGTCGGAGAGTCAGTACTGAGGGAGCGCCGCACTGTCGGAGAGTCAGTACTGAGGGAGTGCCGCACTGTGGGAGGGTCAGTCCTGAGGGAGCGCCGCACTGTGGGAGAGTCAGCACTGAGGGAGCGCCGCACTGTCGGAGGGTCAGTACTGAGGGAGCGCCGCACTGTCGGAGGGTCAGTACTGAGGGAGCGCCGCACTGTGGGAGAGTCAGTACTGACGGAGCGCCGCACTCTGGGAGAGTCAGTACTGAGGGAGCGCCGCACTGTGGGAGAGTCAGTACTGAGGGAGTGCTGCACTGTCGGAGGGTCAGTACTGAGGGAGCGCCGCACTGTGGGAGAGTCAGTACTGACGGAGCGCCGCACTGTCGGAGGGTCAGTACTGAGGGAGCGCCGCACTGTCGGAGGGTCAGTACTGAGGGAGCGTCGCACTGTCAGAGAGTCAGTACTGAGGGAGCGCCGCACTGTCGGAGGGTCAGTACTGAGGGAGCGCCGCACTGTCGGAGGGTCAGTACTGAGGGAGCGTCGCACTGTCAGAGAGTCAGTACTGAGGGAGCGCCGCACTGTCGGAGGGTCAGTACTGAGGGAGCCGCACTGTCGGAGGGTCAGTACTGAGGGAGCGCCGCACTGTCAGAGAGTCAGTACTGAGGGAGCTCCGCACTGTCGGAGGGTCAGTACTGAGGGAGCGCCGCACTGTCGGAGAGTCAGTACTGAGGGAGCGCCGCACTGTCGGAGAGTCAGTACTGAGGGAGTGCCGCACTGTCAGAGAGTCAGTACTGAGGGAGCACCGCACTGTCAGAGAGTCAGTACTGAGGGAGCGCCGCACTGTGGGAGGGTCAGTACTGAGGGAGCGCCGCACTGTCGGAGAGTCAGTACTGAGGGAGCGCCGCACTGTCGGAGGGTCAGTACTGAGGGAGCGCCGCACTGTCAGAGAGTCAGTACTGAGGGAGCGCCGCACTGTCGGAGAGTCAGTACTGAGGGAGTGCCGCACATTGAGAGGGGCTGTGGGGGGTGATGGGAGTGCCCCATGGTTTCCAAGGCAACTAGTTACCCTAAAAAGCCATCATTGTGGGTCATGGCTGTGCGAGACGCAGCCAAGCCGTGAGACAACCTCGGTAAAAAGGATGTCCATCGGCTTCGAAACAGGGCGGATGTTGCGAGCTGACGGGAGTCACAAAATGAATTCCGGATCTCTCTCCTGATTACAGTTATCGTCAACTTCGGAGTCGGGAGATGCAAGAAGTGGTTCAACCAGAAGCACACAGCCTGTATGCGCAAGCTGGCCGTCCCCCTCTTCAACCACCTCTTCTGCCTGCCCCTCACCTTCAGCTTTCTGTGTAACATCATGAAGGGTAAGACCACAGCCCAACAGGTCGTCCCCATCCCCAATTGCCCCAGCCGGTGGCGAGCGGCCGGGTTCAATCCGCCACAGGCCGTGTGCAGGAGGTACACCCACGCTGCTGTTAGGGAGGGAGTGGCAGCAAGAGGCAGAGGTGAGAGATTAGAGAAGTCTGTCCCGGGACTGTTTGATGGGGACAGTGTAGAGGGAGCTTTACTCTGTATCTAACCCCGTGCTGTACCTGTCCTGGGAGTGTTTGATGGGGACAGTGTGGAGGGAGCTTTACTCTGTATCTAACCCCGTGCTGTCCCTGTCCTGGGAGTGTTTGATGGGGACAGTGTGGAGGGAGCTTTACTCTGTATCTATCCCCGTGCTGTACCTGTCCTGGGAATGTTTGATGGGGACAGTGTAGAGGGAGCTTTACTCTGTATCTAACCCCGTGCTGTACCTGTCCTGGGAGTGTTTGATGGGGACAGTGTAGAGGGAGCTTTACTCTGTATCTAACCCCGTGCTGTACCTGCCCTGGGAGTGTTTGATGGGGTCAGTGTAGAGGGAGTTTTACTCTGTATCTAACCCCGTGCTGTACCTGTCCTGGGAGTGTTTGATGGGGACACTGTAGAGGGAGCTTTACCCTGTATCTAACCCCGTGCTGTACCTGTCCTGGGAGTGTTTGATGGGGACAGTGTAGAGGGAGCTTTACTCTGTATCTAACCCCGTGCTGTACCTGTCCTGGGAGTGTTTGATGGGGACAGTGTAGAGGGAGCTTTACTCTGTATCTAACCCTGTGCTGTACCTGTCCTGGGAGTGTTTGATGGGGACAGTGTAGAGGGAGCTTTACTCTGTATCTAACCCCATGCTGTACCTGTCCTGGGAGTGTTTGATGGGGACAGTGTAGAGGGAGCTTTACGCTGTATCTAACCCCGTGCTGTACCTGTCCTGGGAGGGTTTGATGGGGACAGTGTCGAGGGAGCTTTACTCTGTATCTAACCCCGTGCTGTACCTGTCCTGGGAGTGTTTGATGGGGACAGTGTAGAGGGAGCTTTACTCTGTATCTAACACCGTGCTGTACCTGTCCTGGGAGTGTTTGATGGGGTCAGTGTAGAGGGAGCTTTACTCTGTATCTAACCCCGTGCTGTACCTGTCCTGGGAGTGTTTGATGGGGACAGTGTAGAGGGAGCTTTACTCTGTGTCTAACCCCGTGCTGTACCTGTCCTGGGAGTGTTTGATGGGGACAGTGTAGAGGGAGCTTTACTCTGTATCTAACCCCGTTCTGTACCTGTCCTGGGAGTGTTTGATGGGGACAGTGTAGAGGGAGCTTTACTCTGTATCTAACCCCGTTCTGTACCTGTCCTGGGAGTGTTTGATGGGGACAGTGTAGAGGGAGCTTTACTCTGTGTCTAACCCCGTGCTGTACCTGTCCTGGGAGTGTTTGATGGGGACACTGTAGAGGGAGCTTTACCCTGTATCTAACCCCGTGCTGTACCTGTCCTGGGAGTGTTTGATGGGGACAGTGTAGAGGGAGCTTTACACTGTATCTAACCCTGTGCTGTACCTGTCCTGGGAGTGTTTGATGGGGACAGTGTAGAGGGAGCTTTACTCTGTATCTAGCCCCGTGCTGTACCTGTCCCGTGAGTGTTTGATGGGGACAGTGTAGAGGGAGCTTTACGCTGTATCTAACCCCGTGCTGTACCTGTCCTGGGAGTGTTTGATGGGGACAGTGTCGAGGGAGCTTTACTCTGTATCTAACCCCGTGCTGTACCTGTCCTGGGAGTGTTTGATGGGGACAGTGTAGAGGGAGCTTTACTCTGTATCTAACACCGTGCTGTACCTGTCCTGGGAGTGTTTGATGGGGTCAGTGTAGAGGGAGCTTTACTCTGTATCTAACCCCGTGCTGTACCTGTCCTGGGAGTGTTTGATGGGGACAGTGTAGAGGGAGCTTTACTCTGTGTCTAACCCCGTGCTGTACCTGTCCTGGGAGCGTTTGATGGGGACAGTGTAGAGGGAGCTTTACTCTGTATCTAACCCCGTTCTGTACCTGTCCTGGGAGTGTTTGATGGGGACAGTGTAGAGGGAGCTTTACTCTGTATCTAACCCTGTTCTGTACCTGTCCTGGGAGTGTTTGATGGGGACAGTGTAGAGGGAGTTTTACTTTGTATCTAACCCTGTTCTGTACCTGTCCCGGGACTGTTTGATGGGGACAGTGTAGAGGGAGTTTTACTCTGTATCTAACCCCGTGCTGTACCAGTCCTGGGAGTGTTTGATGGGGACAGTGTAGAGGGAGTTTTACTCTGTATCTATCCCCGTGCTGTACCTGTCCTGGGAGTGTTTGATGGGGACAGTGTAGAGGGAGCTTTACTCTGTATCTAACCCCGTGCTGTACCTGTCCTGGGAGTGTTTGATGGGGACAGTGTAGAGGGAGCTTTACTCTGTATCTAACCCCGTGCTGTCCCTGTCCTGGGAGTGTTTGATGGGGACAGTGTCGAGGGAGCTTTACTCTGTATCTAACCCCGTGCTGTACCTGTCCTGGGAGTGTTTGATGGGGACAGTGCAGAGGGAGCTTTACTCTGTATCTAACCCCGTGCTGTACATGTCCTGGGAGTGTTTGATGGGGACACTGTAGAGGGAGCTTTACCCTGTATCTAACCCCGTGCTGTACCTGTCGTGGGAGTGTTTGATGGGGACAGTGTAGAGGGAGCTTTACTCTGTATCTAACCCCATGCTGTACCTGTCCCGTGAGTGTTTGATGGGGACAGTGTAGAGGGAGCTTTACGCTGTATCTAACCCCGTGCTGTACCTGTCCTGGGAGGGTTTGATGGGGACAGTGTAGAGGGAGCTTTACTCTGTATCTAACCCCGTTCTGTACCTGTCCTGGGAGTGTTTGATGGGGACAGTGTAGAGGGAGCTTTACTCTGTGTCTAACCCCGTGCTGTACCTGTCCTGGGAGTGTTTGATGGGGACAGTGTAGAGGGAGCTTTACTCTGTATCTAACCCCGTGCTGTACCTGTCATGCGAGTGTTTGATGGGGACAGTGTAGAGGGAGCTTTACTCTGTATCTAACACCGTGCTGTACCTGTCCTGGGAGTGTTTGATGGGGACACTGTAGAGGGAGCTTTACCCTGTATCTAACCCCGTGCTGTACCTGTCCTGGGAGTGTTTGATGGGGACACTGTAGAGGGAGCTTTACCCTGTATCTAACCCCGTGCTGTACCTGTCCTGGGAGTGTTTGATGGGGACAGTGTAGAGGGAGCTTTACACTGTATCTAACCCTGTGCTGTACCTGTCCTGGGAGTGTTTGATGGGGACAGTGTAGAGGGAGCTTTACTCTGTATCTAACCCCGTGCTGTACCTGTCCCGTGAGTGTTTGATGGGGACAGTGTAGAGGGAGCTTTACGCTGTATCTAACCCCGTGCTGCACCTGTCCTGGGAGTGTTTGATGGGGACAGTGTCGAGGGAGCTTTACTCTGTATCTAACCCCGTGCTGTACCTGTCCTGGGAGTGTTTGATGGGGACAGTGTAGAGGGAGCTTTACTCTGTATCTAACACCGTGCTGTACCTGTCCTGGGAGTGTTTGATGGGGTCAGTGTAGAGGGAGCTTTACTCTGTATCTAACCCCGTGCTGTACCTGTCCTGGGAGTGTTTGATGGGGACAGTGTAGAGGGAGCTTTACTCTGTGTCTAACCCCGTGCTGTACCTGTCCTGGGAGCGTTTGATGGGGACAGTGTAGAGGGAGCTTTACTCTGTATCTAACCCCGTTCTGTACCTGTCCTGGGAGTGTTTGATGGGGACAGTGTAGAGGGAGCTTTACTCTGTATCTAACCCTGTTCTGTACCTGTCCTGGGAGTGTTTGATGGGGACAGTGTAGAGGGAGTTTTACTTTGTATCTAACCCTGTTCTGTACCTGTCCCGGGACTGTTTCATGGGGACAGTGTAGAGGGAGTTTTACTCTGTATCTAACCCCGTGCTGTACCAGTCCTGGGAGTGTTTGATGGGGACAGTGTAGAGGGAGTTTTACTCTGTATCTATCCCCGTGCTGTACCTGTCCTGGGAGTGTTTGATGGGGACAGTGTAGAGGGAGCTTTACTCTGTATCTAACCCCGTGCTGTACCTGTCCTGGGAGTGTTTGATGGGGACAGTGTAGAGGGAGCTTTACTCTGTATCTAACCCCGTGCTGTCCCTGTCCTGGGAGTGTTTGATGGGGACAGTGTCGAGGGAGCTTTACTCTGTATCTAACCCCGTGCTGTACCTGTCCTGGGAGTGTTTGATGGGGACAGTGCAGAGGGAGATTTACTCTGTATCTAACCCCGTGCTGTACATGTCCTGGGAGTGTTTGATGGGGACACTGTAGAGGGAGCTTTACCCTGTATCTAACCCCGTGCTGTACCTGTCGTGGGAGTGTTTGATGGGGACAGTGTAGAGGGAGCTTTACTCTGTATCTAACCCCATGCTGTACCTGTCCCGTGAGTGTTTGATGGGGACAGTGTAGAGGGAGCTTTACGCTGCATCTAACCCCGTGCTGTACCTGTCCTGGGAGGGTTTGATGGGGACAGTGTAGAGGGAGCTTTACTCTGTATCTAACCCCGTTCTGTACCTGTCCTGGGAGTGTTTGATGGGGACAGTGTAGAGGGAGCTTTACTCTGTGTCTAACCCCGTGCTGTACCTGTCCTGGGAGTGTTTGATGGGGACAGTGTAGAGGGAGCTTTACTCTGTATCTAACCCCGTGCTGTACCTGTCCTGGGAGTGTTTGATGGGGACAGTGTAGAGGGAGCTTTACTCTGTATCTAACACCGTGCTGTACCTGTCCTGGGAGTGTTTGATGGGGACACTGTAGAGGGAGCTTTACCCTGTATCTAACCCCGTGCTGTACCTGTCCTGGGAGTGTTTGATGGGGACACTGTAGAGGGAGCTTTACCCTGTATCTAACCCCGTGCTGTACCTGTCCTGGGAGTGTTTGATGGGGACAGTGTAGAGGGAGATTTACACTGTATCTAACCCTGTGCTGTACCTGTCCTGGGAGTGTTTGATGGGGACAGTGTAGAGGGAGCTTTACTCTGTATCTAACCCCGTGCTGTACCTGTCCCGTGAGTGTTTGATAGGGACAGTGTAGAGGGAGCTTTAAGCTGTATCTAACCCCGTGCTGTACCTGTCCTGGGAGTGTTTGATGGGGACAGTGTCGAGGGAGCTTTACTCTGTATCTAACCCCGTGCTGTACCTGTCCTGGGAGTGTTTGATGGGGACAGTGTAGAGGGAGCTTTACTCTGTATCTAACACCGTGCTGTACCTGTCCTGGGAGTGTTTGATGGGGTCAGTGTAGAGGGAGCTTTACTCTGTATCTAACCCCGTGCTGTACCTGTCCTGGGAGTGTTTGATGGGGACAGTGTAGAGGGAGCTTTACTCTGTGTCTAACCCCGTGCTGTACCTGTCCTGGGAGTGTTTGATGGGGACAGTGTAGAGGGAGCTTTACTCTGTATCTAACCCCGTTCTGTACCTGTCCTGGGAGTGTTTGATGGGGACAGTGTAGAGGGAGCTTTACTCTGTATCTAACCCTGTTCTGTACCTGTCCTGGGAGTGTTTGATGGGGACAGTGTAGAGGGAGCTTTACTCTGTGTCTAACCCCGTGCTGTACCTGTCCTTGGAGTGTTTGATGGGGACAGTGTAGAGGGAGCTTTACTCTGTGTCTAACCCCGTGCTGTACCTGTCCTGGGAGTGTTTGATGGGGACAGTGTAGAGGGAGCTTTACTCTGTATCTAACCCCGTTCTGTACCTGTCCTGGGAGTGTTTGATGGGGACAGTGTAGAGGGAGCTTTACTCTGTATCTAACCCCGTGCTGTACCTGTCCTGGGAGTGTTTGATGGGGACAGTGTAGAGGGAGCTTTACTCTGTGTCTAACCCCGTGCTGTACCTGTCCTGGGAGTGTTTGATGGGGACAGTGTAGAGGGAGCTTTACTCTGTATCTAACCCCGTTCTGTACCTGTCCTGGGAGTGTTTGATGGGGACAGTGTAGAGGGAGCTTTACGCTGTATCTAACCCCGTGCTGTACCTGTCCCGTGAGTGTTTGATGGGGATAGTGTAGAGGGAGCTTTACGCTGTATCTAACCCCGTGCTGTTTCTGTCCTGGGAGTGTTTGATGGGGACAGTGTAGAGGGAGCTTTACTCTGTATCTAACACCGTGCTGTACCTGTCCTGGGAGTGTTTGATGGGGTCAGTGTAGAGGGAGCTTTACTCTGTATCTAACCCCGTGCTGTACCTGTCCTGGGAGTGTTTGATGGGGACAGTGTAGAGGGAGCTTTACTCTGTGTCTAACCCCGTGCTGTACATGTCCTGGGAGTGTTTGATGGGGACAGTGTAGAGGGAGCTTTACTCTGTATCTAACCCCGTTCTGTACCTGTCCTGGGAGTGTTTGATGGGGACAGTGTCGAGGGAGCTTTACTCTGTATCTAACCCCGTTCTGTACCTGTCCTGGGAGTGTTTGATGGGGACAGTGTAGAGGGAGCTTTACTCTGTGTCTAACCCCGTGCTGTACCTGTCCTGGGAGTGTTTGATGGGGACAGTGTAGAGGGAGCTTTACTCTGTGTCTAACCCCGTGCTGTACCTGTCCTGGGAGTGTTTGATGGGGACAGTGTAGAGGGAGCTTTACTCTGTATCTAACCCCGTTCTGTACCTGTCCTGGGAGTGTTTGATGGGGACAGTGTAGAGGGAGCTTTACTCTGTATCTAACCCCGTGCTGTACCTGTCCTGGGAGTGTTTGATGGGGACAGTGTAGAGGGAGCTTTACTCTGTGTCTAACCCCGTGCTGTACCTGTCCTGGGAGTGTTTGATGGGGACAGTGTAGAGGGAGCTTTACTCTGTATCTAACCCCGTTCTGTACCTGTCCTGGGAGTGTTTGATGGGGACAGTGTAGAGGGAGCTTTACTCTGTATCTAACCCCGTGCTGTACCTGTCCTGGGAGTGTTTGATGGGGACAGTGTAGAGGGAGCATTACTCTGTATCTAACCCCGTGCTGTACCTGTCCTGGGAGTGTTTGATGCGTACAGTGTAGAGGGAGCTTTACTCTGTCTCTAACCCCGTGCTGTACCTGTCCTGGGAGTGTTTGATGGGGACAGTGTAGAGGGAGCTTTACTCTGTATCTAACCCCGTGATGTACCTGTCCCGGGAGTGTTCGATGGGGACAGTGTCGAGGGAGCTTTACTCTGTATCTAACCCCGTGCTGTACTGTTCTGGGAGTGTTTGATGGGGACAGGGTAGAGGGAGCTTTACTCTGTATCTAACCCCGTGCTGTACCTGTCCTGGGAGTGTTTGATGGGGACAGTGTAGAGGGAGCTTTACTCTGAATCTAACCCCGTGCTGTACCTGTCCTGGGAGTGTTTGATGGGGACAGTGTAGAGGGAGCTTTACTCTGTATCTAACCACGTGCTGTACCTGTCCTGGGAGTATTTAATGGAGACAGTGTGGAGGGAGCTTTACTCTGTATCTAATCCCGTGCTGTACCTGTCCTGGGAGTGTTTGATGGGGACAGTGTAGAGGGAGCTTTACTCTGTTTCTAACCCCGTGCTGTACCTGTCCTGGGAGTGTTTGATGGGGACAGTGTTAATGGAGCTTTACTCTGTATCTAACCCCGTGCTGTACCTGTCCTGGGAGTGTTTGATGGGGACAGTGTAGAGGGAGCTTTACTCTGTATCTAACCCCGTGCTGTACCTGTCCTGGGAGTGTTTGATGGGGACAGTGTAGAGGGAGCTTTACTCTGTATCTAACCCCGTGCTGTACCTGTCCTGGGAGTGTTTGATGGGTACAGTGTAGAGGGAGCTTTACTCTGTCTCTAACCCCGTGCTGTACCTGTCCTGGGAGTGTTTGATGGGGACAGTGTAGAGGGAGCTTTACTCTGTATCTAACCCCGTGATGTACCTGTCCTGGGAGTGTTTGATGGGGACAGTGTAGAGGGAGCTTTACTCTGTTTCTAACCCCGTGCTGTACCTGTCCTGGGAGTGTTTGATGGGGACAGTGTTAATGGAGCTTTACTCTGTATCTAACCCCGTGCTGTACCTGTCCTGGGAGTGTTTGATGGGGACAGTGTAGAGGGAGCTTTACTCTGTATCTAACGCCGTGCTGTACCTGTCCTGGGAGTGTTTGATGGGGCAGTGTCGAGGGAGCTTTACTCTGTATCTAACCCCGTGCTGTACCTGTCCTGGGAGTGTTTGATGGGTACAGTGTAGAGGGAGCTTTACTCTGTCTCTAACCCCGTGCTGTACCTGTCCTGGGAGTGTTTGATGGGGACAGTGTAGAGGGAGCTTTACTCTGTATCTAACCCCGTGCTGTACTGTTCTGGGAGTGTTTGATGGGGACAGGGTAGAGGGAGCTTTACTCTGTATCTAACCCCGTGCTGTACCTGTCCTGGGAGTGTTTGATGGGGACAGGGTAGAGGGAGCTTTACTCTGTATCTAACCCCGTGCTGTACCTGTCCTGGGAGTATTTAATGGAGACAGTGTAGAGGGAGCTTTACTCTGTATCTAAACCCGTGCCGTACCTGTCCTGGGAGTGTTTGTTGGGGACAGTGTAGAGGGAGCTTTACTCTGTACCTAACCCCATGCTGTACCTGCCCTGGGAGTGTTTGATGGGGACAGTGTCGAGGGAGCTTTTCTCTGTATCTAACCCCGTGCTGTACCTGTCCTGGGAGTGTTTGATGGGGACAGTGTGGAGGGAGCTTTACTCTGTATCTAACCCCGTGCTGTCCCTGTCCTGGGAGTGTTTGATGGGGACAGTGTGGAGGGAGCTTTACTCTGTATCTAACCCCGTGCTGTCCCTGTCCTGGGAGTGTTTGATGGGGACAGTGTAGAGGGAGCTTTACTCTGTATCTAAACCCGTGCCGTACCTGTCCTGGGTGTGTTTGATGGGGACAGTGTAGAGGGAGCTTTACTCTGTACCTAACCCCATGCTGTACCTGCCCTGGGAGTGTTTGATGGGGACAGTGTCGAGGGAGCTTTTCTCTGTATCTAACTCCGCGCTGCACCTGTCCTGGGAGTGTTTGATGGGGACGGTGTAGAGGTAGCTTTACTCTGTATCTAACCCCGTGCTGTACCTGTCCTGGGAGTGTTTGATGGGGACAGTGTAGAGGGAGCTTTACTCTGTGTCTAACGCCGTGCTGTACCTGTCCTGGGAGTGTTTGATGGGGACAGTGTAGAGGGAGCTTTACTCTGTATCTAACCCCGTTCTGTACCTGTCCTGGGAGTGTTTGATGGGGACAGTGTAGAGGGAGCTTTACTCTGTATCTAACCCCGTGCTGTACCTGTCCTGGGAGTGTTTGATGGGGACAGTGTAGAGGGAGCTTTACTCTGTATCTAACACCGTGCTGTACCTGTCCTGGGAGTGTTTGATGGGGTCAGTGTAGAGGGAGCTTTACTCTGTATCTAACCCCGTGCTGTACCTGTCCTGGGAGTGTTTGATGGGGACAGTGTAGAGGGAGCTTTACTCTGTGTCTAACCCCGTGCTGTACCTGTCCTGGGAGTGTTTGATGGGGACAGTGTAGAGGGAGCTTTACTCTGTATCTAACCCCGTTCTGTACCTGTCCTGGGAGTGTTTGATGGGGACAGTGTCGAGGGAGCTTTACTCTGTATCTAACCCCGTTCTGTACCTGTCCTGGGAGTGTTTGATGGGGACAGTGTAGAGGGAGCTTTACTCTGTGTCTAACCCCGTGCTGTACCTGTCCTGGGAGTGTTTGATGGGGACAGTGTAGAGGGAGCTTTACTCTGTGTCTAACCCCGTGCTGTACCTGTCCTGGGAGTGTTTGATGGGGACAGTGTAGAGGGAGCTTTACTCTGTATCTAACCCCGTTCTGTACCTGTCCTGGGAGTGTTTGATGGGGACAGTGTAGAGGGAGCTTTACTCTGTATCTAACCCCGTGCTGTACCTGTCCTGGGAGTGTTTGATGGGGACAGTGTAGAGGGAGCTTTACTCTGTGTCTAACCCCGTGCTGTACCTGTCCTGGGAGTGTTTGATGGGGACAGTGTAGAGGGAGCTTTACTCTGTATCTAACCCCGTTCTGTACCTGTCCTGGGAGTGTTTGATGGGGACAGTGTAGAGGGAGCTTTACTCTGTATCTAACCCCGTGCTGTACCTGTCCTGGGAGTGTTTGATGGGGACAGTGTAGAGGGAGCATTACTCTGTATCTAACCCCGTGCTGTACCTGTCCTGGGAGTGTTTGATGCGTACAGTGTAGAGGGAGCTTTACTCTGTCTCTAACCCCGTGCTGTACCTGTCCTGGGAGTGTTTGATGGGGACAGTGTAGAGGGAGCTTTACTCTGTATCTAACCCCGTGATGTACCTGTCCCGGGAGTGTTCGATGGGGACAGTGTCGAGGGAGCTTTACTCTGTATCTAACCCCGTGCTGTACTGTTCTGGGAGTGTTTGATGGGGACAGGGTAGAGGGAGCTTTACTCTGTATCTAACCCCGTGCTGTACCTGTCCTGGGAGTGTTTGATGGGGACAGTGTAGAGGGAGCTTTACTCTGAATCTAACCCCGTGCTGTACCTGTCCTGGGAGTGTTTGATGGGGACAGTGTAGAGGGAGCTTTACTCTGTATCTAACCACGTGCTGTACCTGTCCTGGGAGTATTTAATGGAGACAGTGTGGAGGGAGCTTTACTCTGTATCTAATCCCGTGCTGTACCTGTCCTGGGAGTGTTTGATGGGGACAGTGTAGAGGGAGCTTTACTCTGTTTCTAACCCCGTGCTGTACCTGTCCTGGGAGTGTTTGATGGGGACAGTGTTAATGGAGCTTTACTCTGTATCTAACCCCGTGCTGTACCTGTCCTGGGAGTGTTTGATGGGGACAGTGTAGAGGGAGCTTTACTCTGTATCTAACCCCGTGCTGTACCTGTCCTGGGAGTGTTTGATGGGGACAGTGTAGAGGGAGCTTTACTCTGTATCTAACCCCGTGCTGTACCTGTCCTGGGAGTGTTTGATGGGTACAGTGTAGAGGGAGCTTTACTCTGTCTCTAACCCCGTGCTGTACCTGTCCTGGGAGTGTTTGATGGGGACAGTGTAGAGGGAGCTTTACTCTGTATCTAACCCCGTGATGTACCTGTCCTGGGAGTGTTTGATGGGGACAGTGTAGAGGGAGCTTTACTCTGTTTCTAACCCCGTGCTGTACCTGTCCTGGGAGTGTTTGATGGGGACAGTGTTAATGGAGCTTTACTCTGTATCTAACCCCGTGCTGTACCTGTCCTGGGAGTGTTTGATGGGGACAGTGTAGAGGGAGCTTTACTCTGTATCTAACGCCGTGCTGTACCTGTCCTGGGAGTGTTTGATGGGGCAGTGTCGAGGGAGCTTTACTCTGTATCTAACCCCGTGCTGTACCTGTCCTGGGAGTGTTTGATGGGTACAGTGTAGAGGGAGCTTTACTCTGTCTCTAACCCCGTGCTGTACCTGTCCTGGGAGTGTTTGATGGGGACAGTGTAGAAGGAGCTTTACTCTGTATCTAACCCCGTGCTGTACTGTTCTGGGAGTGTTTGATGGGGACAGGGTAGAGGGAGCTTTACTCTGTATCTAACCCCGTGCTGTACCTGTCCTGGGAGTGTTTGATGGGGACAGGGTAGAGGGAGCTTTACTCTGTATCTAACCCCGTGCTGTACCTGTCCTGGGAGTATTTAATGGAGACAGTGTAGAGGGAGCTTTACTCTGTATCTAAACCCGTGCCGTACCTGTCCTGGGAGTGTTTGTTGGGGACAGTGTAGAGGGAGCTTTACTCTGTACCTAACCCCATGCTGTACCTGCCCTGGGAGTGTTTGATGGGGACAGTGTCGAGGGAGCTTTTCTCTGTATCTAACCCCGTGCTGTACCTGTCCTTCGAGTGTTTGATGGGGACAGTGTGGAGGGAGCTTTACTCTGTATCTAACCCCGTGCTGTCCCTGTCCTGGGAGTGTTTGATGGGGACAGTGTGGAGGGAGCTTTACTCTGTATCTAACCCCGTGCTGTCCCTGTCCTGGGAGTGTTTGATGGGGACAGTGTAGAGGGAGCTTTACTCTGTATCTAAACCCGTGCCGTACCTGTCCTGGGTGTGTTTGATGGGGACAGTGTAGAGGGAGCTTTACTCTGTACCTAACCCCATGCTGTACCTGCCCTGGGAGTGTTTGATGGGGACAGTGTCGAGGGAGCTTTTCTCTGTATCTAACTCCGCGCTGCACCTGTCCTGGGAGTGTTTGATGGGGACGGTGTAGAGGGAGCTTTACTCTGTATCTAACCCCGTGCTGTACCTGTCCTGGGAGTGTTTGATGGGGACAGTGTAGAGGGAGCTTTACTCTGTGTCTAACCCCGTGCTGTACCTGTCCTGGGAGTGTTTGATGGGGACAGTGTAGAGGGAGCTTTACTCTGTATCTAACCCCGTTCTGTACCTGTCCTGGAAGTGTTTGATGGGGACAGTGTAGAGGGAGCTTTACTCTGTATCTAACCCCGTGCTGTACCTGTCCTGGGAGTGTTTGATGGGGACAGTGTAGAGGGAGCATTACTCTGCATCTAACCCCGTGCTGTACCTGTCCTGGGAGTGTTTGATGGGTACAGTGTAGAGGGAGCTTTACTCTGTCTCTCACCCCGTGCTGTACCTGTCCTGGGAGTGTTTAATGGGGACAGTGTAGAGGGAGCTTTACTCTGTATCTAACCCCGTGATGTACCTGTCCCGGGAGTGTTCGATGGGGACAGTGTCGAGGGAGCTTTACTCTGTATCTAACCCCGTGCTGTACTGTTCTGGGAGTGTTTGATGGGGACAGGGTAGAGGGAGCTTTACTCTGTATCTAACCCCGTGCTGTACCTGTCCTGGGAGTGTTTGATGGGGACAGTGTAGAGGGAGCTTTACTCTGAATCTAACCCCGTGCTGTACCTGTCCTGGGAGTGTTTGATGGGGACAGTGTAGAGGGAGCTTTACTCTGTATCTAACCACGTGCTGTACCTGTCCTGGGAGTATTTAATGGAGACAGTGTGGAGGGAGCTTTACTCTGTATCTAACCCCGTGCTGTACCTGTCCTGGGAGTGTTTGATGGGGACAGTGTAGAGGGAGCTTTACTCTGTTTCTAACCCCGTGCTGTACCTGTCCTGGGAGTGTTTGATGGGGACAGTGTTAATGGAGCTTTACTCTGTATCTAACCCCGTGCTGTACCTGTCCTGGGAGTGTTTGATGGGGACAGTGTAGAGGGAGCTTTACTCTGTATCTAACGCCGTGCTGTACCTGTCCTGGGAGTGTTTGATGGGGCAGTGTCGAGGGAGCTTTACTCTGTATCTAACCCCGTGCTGTACCTGTCCTGGGAGTGTTTGATGGGTACAGTGTAGAGGGAGCTTTACTCTGTCTCTAACCCCGTGCTGTACCTGTCCTGGGAGTGTTTGATGGGGACAGTGTAGAGGGAGCTTTACTCTGTATCTAACCCCGTGCTGTACTGTTCTGGGAGTGTTTGATGGGGACAGGGTAGAGGGAGCTTTACTCTGTATCTAACCCCGTGCTGTACCTGTCCTGGGAGTGTTTGATGGGGACAGGGTAGAGGGAGCTTTACTCTGTATCTAACCCCGTGCTGTACCTGTCCTGGGAGTATTTAATGGAGACAGTGTAGAGGGAGCTTTACTCTGTATCTAAACCCGTGCCGTACCTGTCCTGGGAGTGTTTGATGGGGACAGTGTAGAGGGAGCTTTACTCTGTACCTAACCCCATGCTGTACCTGCCCTGGGAGTGTTTGATGGGGACAGTGTCGAGGGAGCTTTTCTCTGTATCTAACCCCGTGCTGTACCTGTCCTGGGAGTGTTTGATGGGGACAGTGTGGAGGGAGCTTTACTCTGTATCTAACCCCGTGCTGTCCCTGTCCTGGGAGTGTTTGATGGGGACAGTGTGGAGGGAGCTTTACTCTGTATCTAACCCCGTGCTGTCCCTGTCCTGGGAGTGTTTGATGGGGACAGTGTAGAGGGAGCTTTACTCTGTATCTAAACCCGTGCCGTACCTGTCCTGGGAGTGTTTGATGGGGACAGTGTAGAGGGAGCTTTACTCTGTACCTAACCCCATGCTGTACCTGCCCTGGGAGTGTTTGATGGGGACAGTGTCGAGGGAGCTTTTCTCTGTATCTAACTCCGCGCTGCACCTGTCCTGGGAGTGTTTGATGGGGACAGTGTCGAGGGAGCTTTACTCTGTATCTAACCCCGTGCTGTCCCTGTCCTGGGAGTGTTTGATGGGGACAGTGTAGAGGGAGCTTTACTCTGTATCTAACCCCGTTCTGTATCTGTCCTGGGAGTGTTTGATGGGGACAGTGTAGAGGGAGCTTTACTCTGTATCTAACCCCGTGCTGTACCTGTCCTGGGAGTGTTTGATGGGGACAGTGTAGAGGGAGCTTTACTCTGTGTCTAACCCCGTGCTGTACCTGTCCTGGGAGTGTTTGATGGGGACAGTGTAGAGGGAGCTTTACTCTGTATCTAACCCCGTTCTGTACCTGTCCTGGGAGTGTTTGATGGGGACAGTGTAGAGGGAGCTTTACTCTGTATCTAACCCCGTGCTGTACCTGTCCTGGGAGTGTTTGATGGGGACAGTGTAGAGAGAGCATTACTCTGCATCTAACCCCGTGCTGTACCTGTCCTGGGAGTGTTTGATGGGTACAGTGTAGAGGGAGCTTTACTCTGTCTCTAACCCCGTGCTGTACCTGTCCTGGGAGTGTTTGATGGGGACAGTGTAGAGGGAGCTTTACTCTGTATCTAACCCCGTGATGTACCTGTCCCGGGAGTGTTCGATGGGGACAGTGTCGAGGGAGCTTTACTCTGTATCTAACCCCGTGCTGTACTGTTCTGGGAGTGTTTGATGGGGACAGGGTAGAGGGAGCTTTACTCTGTATCTAACCCCGTGCTGTACCTGTCCTGGGAGTGTTTGATGGGGACAGTGTAGAGGGAGCTTTACTCTGAATCTAACCCCGTGCTGTACCTGTCCTGGGAGTGTTTGATGGGGACAGTGTAGAGGGAGCTTTACTCTGTATCTAACCACGTGCTGTACCTGTCCTGGGAGTATTTAATGGAGACAGTGTGGAGGGAGCTTTACTCTGTATCTAACCCCGTGCTGTACCTGTCCTGGGAGTTTTTGATGGGGACAGTGTAGAGGGAGCTTTACTCTGTTTCTAACCCCGTGCTGTACCTGTCCTGGGAGTCTTTGATGGGGACAGTGTTAATGGAGCTTTACTCTGTATCTAACCCCGTGCTGTACCTGTCCTGGGAGTGTTTAATGGGGACAGTGTAGAGGGAGCTTTACTCTGTATCTAACCCCGTGCTGTACCTGTCCTGGGAGTGTTTGATGGGGACAGTGTAGAGGGAGCTTTACTCTGTATCTAATCCCGTGCTGTACCTGTCCTGGGAGTATTTAATGGAGACAGTGTAGAGGGAGCTTTACTCTGTATCTAAACCCGTGCCGTACCTGTCCTGGGAGTGTTTGTTGGGGACAGTGTAGAGGGAGCTTTACTCTGTACCTAACCCCATGCTGTACCTGCCCTGGGAGTGTTTGATGGGGACAGTGTCGAGGGAGCTTTTCTCTGTATCTAACCCCGTGCTGTACCTGTCCTGGGAGTGTTTGATGGGGACAGTGTGGAGGGAGCTTTACTCTGTATCTAACCCCGTGCTGTCCCTGTCCTGGGAGTGTTTGATGGGGACAGTGTGGAGGGAGCTTTACTCTGTATCTAACCCCGTGCTGTCCCTGTCCTGGGAGTGTTTGATGGGGACAGTGTAGAGGGAGCTTTACTCTGTATCTAAACCCGTGCCGTACCTGTCCTGGGTGTGTTTGATGGGGACAGTGTAGAGGGAGCTTTACTCTGTACCTAACCCCATGCTGTACCTGCCCTGGGAGTGTTTGATGGGGACAGTGTCGAGGGAGCTTTTCTCTGTATCTAACTCCGCGCTGCACCTGTCCTGGGAGTGTTTGATGGGGATGGTGTAGAGGGAGCTTTACTCTGTATCTAACCCCGTGCTGTACCTGTCCTGGGAGTGTTTGATGGGGACAGTGTAGAGGGAGCTTTACTCTGTGTCTAACCCCGTGCTGTACCTGTCCTGGGAGTGTTTGATGGGGACAGTGTAGAGGGAGCTTTACTCTGTATCTAACCCCGTTCTGTACCTGTCCTGGGAGTGTTTGATGGGGACAGTGTAGAGGGAGCTTTACTCTGTATCTAACCCCGTGCTGTACCTGTCCTGGGAGTGTTTGATGGGGACAGTGTAGAGGGAGCATTACTCTGCATCTAACCCCGTGCTGTACCTGTCCTGGGAGTGTTTGATGGGTACAGTGTAGAGGGAGCTTTACTCTGTCTCTAACCCCGTGCTGTACCTGTCCTGGGAGTGTTTGATGGGGACAGTGTAGAGGGAGCTTTACTCTGTATCTAACCCCGTGATGTACCTGTCCCGGGAGTGTTCGATGGGGACAGTGTCGAGGGAGCTTTACTCTGTATCTAACCCCGTGCTGTACTGTTCTGGGAGTGTTTGATGGGGACAGGGTAGAGGGAGCTTTACTCTGTATCTAACCCCGTGCTGTACCTGTCCTGGGAGTGTTTGATGGGGACAGTGTAGAGGGAGCTTTACTCTGAATCTAACCCCGTGCTGTACCTGTCCTGGGAGTGTTTGATGGGGACAGTGTAGAGGGAGCTTTACTCTGTATCTAACCACGTGCTGTACCTGTCCTGGGAGTATTTAATGGAGACAGTGTAGAGGGAGCTTTACTCTGTATCTAACCCCATGCTGTACCTGTCCTGGGAGTGTTTGATGGGGACAGTGTAGAGGGAGCTTTACTCTGTTTCTAACCCCGTGCTGTACCTGTCCTGGGAGTGTTTGATGGGGACAGTGTAGAGGGAGCTTTACTCTGTTTCTAACCCCGTGCTGTACCTGTCCTGGGAGTGTTTGATGGGGACAGTGTTAATGGAGCTTTACTCTGTATCTAACCCCGTGCTGTACCTGTCCTGGGAGTGTTTGATGGGGACAGTGTAGAGGGAGCTTTACTCTGTATCTAACGCCGTGCTGTACCTGTCCTGGGAGTGTTTGATGGGGCAGTGTCGAGGGAGCTTTACTCTGTATCTAACCCCGTGCTGTACCTGTCCTGGGAGTGTTTGATGGGTACAGTGTAGAGGGAGCTTTACTCTGTCTCTAACCCCGTGCTGTACCTGTCCTGGGAGTGTTTGATGGGGACAGTGTAGAGGGAGCTTTACTCTGTATCTAACCCCGTGCTGTACTGTTCTGGGAGTGTTTGATGGGGACAGGGTAGAGGGAGCTTTACTCTGTATCTAACCCCGTGCTGTACCTGTCCTGGGAGTGTTTGATGGGGACAGGGTAGAGGGAGCTTTACTCTGTATCTAACCCCGTGCTGTACCTGTCCTGGGAGTATTTAATGGAGACAGTGTAGAGGGAGCTTTACTCTGTATCTAAACCCGTGCCGTACCTGTCCTGGGAGTGTTTGATGGGGACAGTGTAGAGGGAGCTTTACTCTGTACCTAACCCCATGCTGTACCTGCCCTGGGAGTGTTTGATGGGGACAGTGTCGAGGGAGCTTTTCTCTGTATCTAACCCCGTGCTGTACCTGTCCTGGGAGTGTTTGATGGGGACAGTGTGGAGGGAGCTTTACTCTGTATCTAACCCCGTGCTGTCCCTGTCCTGGGAGTGTTTGATGGGGACAGTGTGGAGGGAGCTTTACTCTGTATCTAACCCCGTGCTGTCCCTGTCCTGGGAGTGTTTGATGGGGACAGTGTAGAGGGAGCTTTACTCTGTATCTAAACCCGTGCCGTACCTGTCCTGGGAGTGTTTGATGGGGACAGTGTAGAGGGAGCTTTACTCTGTACCTAACCCCATGCTGTACCTGCCCTGGGAGTGTTTGATGGGGACAGTGTCGAGGGAGCTTTACTCTGTATCTAACCCCGTGCTGTACCTGTCCTGGGAGTGTTTGATGGGGACAGTGTAGAGGGAGCTTTACTCTGTGTCTAACCCCGTGCTGTACCTGTCCTGGGAGTGTTTGATGGGGACAGTGTAGAGGGAGCTTTACTCTGTATCTAACCCCGTTCTGTACCTGTCCTGGGAGTGTTTGATGGGGACAGTGTCGAGGGAGCTTTACTCTGTATCTAACCCCGTTCTGTACCTGTCCTGGGAGTGTTTGATGGGGACAGTGTAGAGGGAGCTTTACTCTGTGTCTAACCCCGTGCTGTACCTGTCCTGGGAGTGTTTGATGGGGACAGTGTAGAGGGAGCTTTACTCTGTGTCTAACCCCGTGCTGTACCTGTCCTGGGAGTGTTTGATGGGGACAGTGTAGAGGGAGCTTTACTCTGTATCTAACCCCGTTCTGTACCTGTCCTGGGAGTGTTTGATGGGGACAGTGTAGAGGGAGCTTTACTCTGTATCTAACCCCGTGCTGTACCTGTCCTGGGAGTGTTTGATGGGGACAGTGTAGAGGGAGCTTTACTCTGTGTCTAACCCCGTGCTGTACCTGTCCTGGGAGTGTTTGATGGGGACAGTGTAGAGGGAGCTTTACTCTGTATCTAACCCCGTTCTGTACCTGTCCTGGGAGTGTTTGATGGGGACAGTGTAGAGGGAGCTTTACTCTGTATCTAACCCCGTGCTGTACCTGTCCTGGGAGTGTTTGATGGGGACAGTGTAGAGGGAGCATTACTCTGTATCTAACCCCGTGCTGTACCTGTCCTGGGAGTGTTTGATGCGTACAGTGTAGAGGGAGCTTTACTCTGTCTCTAACCCCGTGCTGTACCTGTCCTGGGAGTGTTTGATGGGGACAGTGTAGAGGGAGCTTTACTCTGTATCTAACCCCGTGATGTACCTGTCCCGGGAGTGTTCGATGGGGACAGTGTCGAGGGAGCTTTACTCTGTATCTAACCCCGTGCTGTACTGTTCTGGGAGTGTTTGATGGGGACAGGGTAGAGGGAGCTTTACTCTGTATCTAACCCCGTGCTGTACCTGTCCTGGGAGTGTTTGATGGGGACAGTGTAGAGGGAGCTTTACTCTGAATCTAACCCCGTGCTGTACCTGTCCTGGGAGTGTTTGATGGGGACAGTGTAGAGGGAGCTTTACTCTGTATCTAACCACGTGCTGTACCTGTCCTGGGAGTATTTAATGGAGACAGTGTGGAGGGAGCTTTACTCTGTATCTAATCCCGTGCTGTACCTGTCCTGGGAGTGTTTGATGGGGACAGTGTAGAGGGAGCTTTACTCTGTTTCTAACCCCGTGCTGTACCTGTCCTGGGAGTGTTTGATGGGGACAGTGTTAATGGAGCTTTACTCTGTATCTAACCCCGTGCTGTACCTGTCCTGGGAGTGTTTGATGGGGACAGTGTAGAGGGAGCTTTACTCTGTATCTAACCCCGTGCTGTACCTGTCCTGGGAGTGTTTGATGGGGACAGTGTAGAGGGAGCTTTACTCTGTATCTAACCCCGTGCTGTACCTGTCCTGGGAGTGTTTGATGGGTACAGTGTAGAGGGAGCTTTACTCTGTCTCTAACCCCGTGCTGTACCTGTCCTGGGAGTGTTTGATGGGGACAGTGTAGAGGGAGCTTTACTCTGTATCTAACCCCGTGATGTACCTGTCCTGGGAGTGTTTGATGGGGACAGTGTAGAGGGAGCTTTACTCTGTTTCTAACCCCGTGCTGTACCTGTCCTGGGAGTGTTTGATGGGGACAGTGTTAATGGAGCTTTACTCTGTATCTAACCCCGTGCTGTACCTGTCCTGGGAGTGTTTGATGGGGACAGTGTAGAGGGAGCTTTACTCTGTATCTAACGCCGTGCTGTACCTGTCCTGGGAGTGTTTGATGGGGCAGTGTCGAGGGAGCTTTACTCTGTATCTAACCCCGTGCTGTACCTGTCCTGGGAGTGTTTGATGGGTACAGTGTAGAGGGAGCTTTACTCTGTCTCTAACCCCGTGCTGTACCTGTCCTGGGAGTGTTTGATGGGGACAGTGTAGAAGGAGCTTTACTCTGTATCTAACCCCGTGCTGTACTGTTCTGGGAGTGTTTGATGGGGACAGGGTAGAGGGAGCTTTACTCTGTATCTAACCCCGTGCTGTACCTGTCCTGGGAGTGTTTGATGGGGACAGGGTAGAGGGAGCTTTACTCTGTATCTAACCCCGTGCTGTACCTGTCCTGGGAGTATTTAATGGAGACAGTGTAGAGGGAGCTTTACTCTGTATCTAAACCCGTGCCGTACCTGTCCTGGGAGTGTTTGTTGGGGACAGTGTAGAGGGAGCTTTACTCTGTACCTAACCCCATGCTGTACCTGCCCTGGGAGTGTTTGATGGGGACAGTGTCGAGGGAGCTTTTCTCTGTATCTAACCCCGTGCTGTACCTGTCCTTCGAGTGTTTGATGGGGACAGTGTGGAGGGAGCTTTACTCTGTATCTAACCCCGTGCTGTCCCTGTCCTGGGAGTGTTTGATGGGGACAGTGTGGAGGGAGCTTTACTCTGTATCTAACCCCGTGCTGTCCCTGTCCTGGGAGTGTTTGATGGGGACAGTGTAGAGGGAGCTTTACTCTGTATCTAAACCCGTGCCGTACCTGTCCTGGGTGTGTTTGATGGGGACAGTGTAGAGGGAGCTTTACTCTGTACCTAACCCCATGCTGTACCTGCCCTGGGAGTGTTTGATGGGGACAGTGTCGAGGGAGCTTTTCTCTGTATCTAACTCCGCGCTGCACCTGTCCTGGGAGTGTTTGATGGGGACGGTGTAGAGGGAGCTTTACTCTGTATCTAACCCCGTGCTGTACCTGTCCTGGGAGTGTTTGATGGGGACAGTGTAGAGGGAGCTTTACTCTGTGTCTAACCCCGTGCTGTACCTGTCCTGGGAGTGTTTGATGGGGACAGTGTAGAGGGAGCTTTACTCTGTATCTAACCCCGTTCTGTACCTGTCCTGGAAGTGTTTGATGGGGACAGTGTAGAGGGAGCTTTACTCTGTATCTAACCCCGTGCTGTACCTGTCCTGGGAGTGTTTGATGGGGACAGTGTAGAGGGAGCATTACTCTGCATCTAACCCCGTGCTGTACCTGTCCTGGGAGTGTTTGATGGGTACAGTGTAGAGGGAGCTTTACTCTGTCTCTCACCCCGTGCTGTACCTGTCCTGGGAGTGTTTAATGGGGACAGTGTAGAGGGAGCTTTACTCTGTATCTAACCCCGTGATGTACCTGTCCCGGGAGTGTTCGATGGGGACAGTGTCGAGGGAGCTTTACTCTGTATCTAACCCCGTGCTGTACTGTTCTGGGAGTGTTTGATGGGGACAGGGTAGAGGGAGCTTTACTCTGTATCTAACCCCGTGCTGTACCTGTCCTGGGAGTGTTTGATGGGGACAGTGTAGAGGGAGCTTTACTCTGAATCTAACCCCGTGCTGTACCTGTCCTGGGAGTGTTTGATGGGGACAGTGTAGAGGGAGCTTTACTCTGTATCTAACCACGTGCTGTACCTGTCCTGGGAGTATTTAATGGAGACAGTGTGGAGGGAGCTTTACTCTGTATCTAACCCCGTGCTGTACCTGTCCTGGGAGTGTTTGATGGGGACAGTGTAGAGGGAGCTTTACTCTGTTTCTAACCCCGTGCTGTACCTGTCCTGGGAGTGTTTGATGGGGACAGTGTTAATGGAGCTTTACTCTGTATCTAACCCCGTGCTGTACCTGTCCTGGGAGTGTTTGATGGGGACAGTGTAGAGGGAGCTTTACTCTGTATCTAACGCCGTGCTGTACCTGTCCTGGGAGTGTTTGATGGGGCAGTGTCGAGGGAGCTTTACTCTGTATCTAACCCCGTGCTGTACCTGTCCTGGGAGTGTTTGATGGGTACAGTGTAGAGGGAGCTTTACTCTGTCTCTAACCCCGTGCTGTACCTGTCCTGGGAGTGTTTGATGGGGACAGTGTAGAGGGAGCTTTACTCTGTATCTAACCCCGTGCTGTACTGTTCTGGGAGTGTTTGATGGGGACAGGGTAGAGGGAGCTTTACTCTGTATCTAACCCCGTGCTGTACCTGTCCTGGGAGTGTTTGATGGGGACAGGGTAGAGGGAGCTTTACTCTGTATCTAACCCCGTGCTGTACCTGTCCTGGGAGTATTTAATGGAGACAGTGTAGAGGGAGCTTTACTCTGTATCTAAACCCGTGCCGTACCTGTCCTGGGAGTGTTTGATGGGGACAGTGTAGAGGGAGCTTTACTCTGTACCTAACCCCATGCTGTACCTGCCCTGGGAGTGTTTGATGGGGACAGTGTCGAGGGAGCTTTTCTCTGTATCTAACCCCGTGCTGTACCTGTCCTGGGAGTGTTTGATGGGGACAGTGTGGAGGGAGCTTTACTCTGTATCTAACCCCGTGCTGTCCCTGTCCTGGGAGTGTTTGATGGGGACAGTGTGGAGGGAGCTTTACTCTGTATCTAACCCCGTGCTGTCCCTGTCCTGGGAGTGTTTGATGGGGACAGTGTAGAGGGAGCTTTACTCTGTATCTAAACCCGTGCCGTACCTGTCCTGGGAGTGTTTGATGGGGACAGTGTAGAGGGAGCTTTACTCTGTACCTAACCCCATGCTGTACCTGCCCTGGGAGTGTTTGATGGGGACAGTGTCGAGGGAGCTTTTCTCTGTATCTAACTCCGCGCTGCACCTGTCCTGGGAGTGTTTGATGGGGACAGTGTCGAGGGAGCTTTACTCTGTATCTAACCCCGTGCTGTCCCTGTCCTGGGAGTGTTTGATGGGGACAGTGTAGAGGGAGCTTTACTCTGTATCTAACCCCGTTCTGTATCTGTCCTGGGAGTGTTTGATGGGGACAGTGTAGAGGGAGCTTTACTCTGTATCTAACCCCGTGCTGTACCTGTCCTGGGAGTGTTTGATGGGGACAGTGTAGAGGGAGCTTTACTCTGTGTCTAACCCCGTGCTGTACCTGTCCTGGGAGTGTTTGATGGGGACAGTGTAGAGGGAGCTTTACTCTGTATCTAACCCCGTTCTGTACCTGTCCTGGGAGTGTTTGATGGGGACAGTGTAGAGGGAGCTTTACTCTGTATCTAACCCCGTGCTGTACCTGTCCTGGGAGTGTTTGATGGGGACAGTGTAGAGAGAGCATTACTCTGCATCTAACCCCGTGCTGTACCTGTCCTGGGAGTGTTTGATGGGTACAGTGTAGAGGGAGCTTTACTCTGTCTCTAACCCCGTGCTGTACCTGTCCTGGGAGTGTTTGATGGGGACAGTGTAGAGGGAGCTTTACTCTGTATCTAACCCCGTGATGTACCTGTCCCGGGAGTGTTCGATGGGGACAGTGTCGAGGGAGCTTTACTCTGTATCTAACCCCGTGCTGTACTGTTCTGGGAGTGTTTGATGGGGACAGGGTAGAGGGAGCTTTACTCTGTATCTAACCCCGTGCTGTACCTGTCCTGGGAGTGTTTGATGGGGACAGTGGAGAGGGAGCTTTACTCTGAATCTAACCCCGTGCTGTACCTGTCCTGGGAGTGTTTGATGGGGACAGTGTAGAGGGAGCTTTACTCTGTATCTAACCACGTGCTGTACCTGTCCTGGGAGTATTTAATGGAGACAGTGTGGAGGGAGCTTTACTCTGTATCTAACCCCGTGCTGTACCTGTCCTGGGAGTTTTTGATGGGGACAGTGTAGAGGGAGCTTTACTCTGTTTCTAACCCCGTGCTGTACCTGTCCTGGGAGTCTTTGATGGGGACAGTGTTAATGGAGCTTTACTCTGTATCTAACCCCGTGCTGTACCTGTCCTGGGAGTGTTTAATGGGGACAGTGTAGAGGGAGCTTTACTCTGTATCTAACCCCGTGCTGTACCTGTCCTGGGAGTGTTTGATGGGGACAGTGTAGAGGGAGCTTTACTCTGTATCTAATCCCGTGCTGTACCTGTCCTGGGAGTATTTAATGGAGACAGTGTAGAGGGAGCTTTACTCTGTATCTAAACCCGTGCCGTACCTGTCCTGGGAGTGTTTGTTGGGGACAGTGTAGAGGGAGCTTTACTCTGTACCTAACCCCATGCTGTACCTGCCCTGGGAGTGTTTGATGGGGACAGTGTCGAGGGAGCTTTTCTCTGTATCTAACCCCGTGCTGTACCTGTCCTGGGAGTGTTTGATGGGGACAGTGTGGAGGGAGCTTTACTCTGTATCTAACCCCGTGCTGTCCCTGTCCTGGGAGTGTTTGATGGGGACAGTGTGGAGGGAGCTTTACTCTGTATCTAACCCCGTGCTGTCCCTGTCCTGGGAGTGTTTGATGGGGACAGTGTAGAGGGAGCTTTACTCTGTATCTAAACCCGTGCCGTACCTGTCCTGGGTGTGTTTGATGGGGACAGTGTAGAGGGAGCTTTACTCTGTACCTAACCCCATGCTGTACCTGCCCTGGGAGTGTTTGATGGGGACAGTGTCGAGGGAGCTTTTCTCTGTATCTAACTCCGCGCTGCACCTGTCCTGGGAGTGTTTGATGGGGATGGTGTAGAGGGAGCTTTACTCTGTATCTAACCCCGTGCTGTACCTGTCCTGGGAGTGTTTGATGGGGACAGTGTAGAGGGAGCTTTACTCTGTGTCTAACCCCGTGCTGTACCTGTCCTGGGAGTGTTTGATGGGGACAGTGTAGAGGGAGCTTTACTCTGTATCTAACCCCGTTCTGTACCTGTCCTGGGAGTGTTTGATGGGGACAGTGTAGAGGGAGCTTTACTCTGTATCTAACCCCATGCTGTACCTGTCCTGGGAGTGTTTGATGGGGACAGTGTAGAGGGAGCATTACTCTGCATCTAACCCCGTGCTGTACCTGTCCTGGGAGTGTTTGATGGGTACAGTGTAGAGGGAGCTTTACTCTGTCTCTAACCCCGTGCTGTACCTGTCCTGGGAGTGTTTGATGGGGACAGTGTAGAGGGAGCTTTACTCTGTATCTAACCCCGTGATGTACCTGTCCCGGGAGTGTTCGATGGGGACAGTGTCGAGGGAGCTTTACTCTGTATCTAACCCCGTGCTGTACTGTTCTGGGAGTGTTTGATGGGGACAGGGTAGAGGGAGCTTTACTCTGTATCTAACCCCGTGCTGTACCTGTCCTGGGAGTGTTTGATGGGGACAGTGTAGAGGGAGCTTTACTCGGTATCTTACCTCATGCTGTACCTGTCCTGGGAGTGTTTGATGGGGACAGTGTAGAGGGAGCTTTACTCTGTATCTAACCACGTGCTGTACCTGTCCTGGGAGTATTTAATGGAGACAGTGTAGAGGGAGCTTTACTCTGTATCTAACCCCATGCTGTACCTGTCCTGGGAGTGTTTGATGGGGACAGTGTAGAGGGAGCTTTACTCTGTTTCTAACCCCGTGCTGTACCTGTCCTGGGAGTGTTTGATGGGGACAGTGTAGAGGGAGCTTTACTCTGTTTCTAACCCCGTGCTGTACCTGTCCTGGGAGTGTTTGATGGGGACAGTGTTAATGGAGCTTTACTCTGTATCTAACCCCGTGCTGTACCTGTCCTGGGAGTGTTTGATGGGGACAGTGTAGAGGGAGCTTTACTCTGTATCTAACGCCGTGCTGTACCTGTCCTGGGAGTGTTTGATGGGGCAGTGTCGAGGGAGCTTTACTCTGTATCTAACCCCGTGCTGTACCTGTCCTGGGAGTGTTTGATGGGTACAGTGTAGAGGGAGCTTTACTCTGTCTCTAACCCCGTGCTGTACCTGTCCTGGGAGTGTTTGATGGGGACAGTGTAGAGGGAGCTTTACTCTGTATCTAACCCCGTGCTGTACTGTTCTGGGAGTGTTTGATGGGGACAGGGTAGAGGGAGCTTTACTCTGTATCTAACCCCGTGCTGTACCTGTCCTGGGAGTGTTTGATGGGGACAGGGTAGAGGGAGCTTTACTCTGTATCTAACCCCGTGCTGTACCTGTCCTGGGAGTATTTAATGGAGACAGTGTAGAGGGAGCTTTACTCTGTATCTAAACCCGTGCCGTACCTGTCCTGGGAGTGTTTGATGGGGACAGTGTAGAGGGAGCTTTACTCTGTACCTAACCCCATGCTGTACCTGCCCTGGGAGTGTTTGATGGGGACAGTGTCGAGGGAGCTTTTCTCTGTATCTAACCCCGTGCTGTACCTGTCCTGGGAGTGTTTGATGGGGACAGTGTGGAGGGAGCTTTACTCTGTATCTAACCCCGTGCTGTCCCTGTCCTGGGAGTGTTTGATGGGGACAGTGTGGAGGGAGCTTTACTCTGTATCTAACCCCGTGCTGTCCCTGTCCTGGGAGTGTTTGATGGGGACAGTGTAGAGGGAGCTTTACTCTGTATCTAAACCCGTGCCGTACCTGTCCTGGGAGTGTTTGATGGGGACAGTGTAGAGGGAGCTTTACTCTGTACCTAACCCCATGCTGTACCTGCCCTGGGAGTGTTTGATGGGGACAGTGTCGAGGGAGCTTTTCTCTGTATCTAACTCCGCGCTGCACCTGTCCTGGGAGTGTTTGATGGGGACAGTGTCGAGGGAGCTTTACTCTGTATCTAACCCCGTGCTGTCCCTGTCCTGGGAGTGTTTGATGGGGACAGTGTAGAGGGAGCTTTACTCTGTATCTAACCCCGTTCTGTATCTGTCCTGGGAGTGTTTGATGGGGACAGTGTAGAGGGAGCTTTACTCTGTATCTAACCCCGTGCTGTACCTGTCCTGGGAGTGTTTGATGGGGACAGTGTAGAGGGAGCTTTACTCTGTGTCTAACCCCGTGCTGTACCTGTCCTGGGAGTGTTTGATGGGGACAGTGTAGAGGGAGCTTTACTCTGTATCTAACCCCGTTCTGTACCTGTCCTGGGAGTGTTTGATGGGGACAGTGTAGAGGGAGCTTTACTCTGTATCTAACCCCGTGCTGTACCTGTCCTGGGAGTGTTTGATGGGGACAGTGTAGAGGGAGCATTACTCTGCATCTAACCCCGTGCTGTACCTGTCCTGGGAGTGTTTGATGGGTACAGTGTAGAGGGAGCTTTACTCTGTCTCTAACCCCGTGCTGTACCTGTCCTGGGAGTGTTTGATGGGGACAGTGTAGAGGGAGCTTTACTCTGTATCTAACCCCGTGATGTACCTGTCCCGGGAGTGTTCGATGGGGACAGTGTCGAGGGAGCTTTACTCTGTATCTAACCCCGTGCTGTACTGTTCTGGGAGTGTTTGATGGGGACAGGGTAGAGGGAGCTTTACTCTGTATCTAACCCCGTGCTGTACCTGTCCTGGGAGTGTTTGATGGGGACAGTGTAGAGGGAGCTTTACTCTGAATCTAACCCCGTGCTGTACCTGTCCTGGGAGTGTTTGATGGGGACAGTGTAGAGGGAGCTTTACTCTGTATCTAACCACGTGCTGTACCTGTCCTGGGAGTATTTAATGGAGACAGTGTGGAGGGAGCTTTACTCTGTATCTAACCCCGTGCTGTACCTGTCCTGGGAGTGTTTGATGGGGACAGTGTAGAGGGAGCTTTACTCTGTTTCTAACCCCGTGCTGTACCTGTCCTGGGAGTGTTTGATGGGGACAGTGTTAATGGAGCTTTACTCTGTATCTAACCCCGTGCTGTACCTGTCCTGGGAGTGTTTAATGGGGACAGTGTAGAGGGAGCTTTACTCTGTATCTAACCCCGTGCTGTACCTGTCCTGGGAGTGTTTGATGGGGACAGTGTAGAGGGAGCTTTACTCTGTATCTAATCCCGTGCTGTACCTGTCCTGGGAGTGTTTGATGGGTACAGTGTAGAGGGAGCTTTACTCTGTCTCTAACCCCGTGCTGTACCTGTCCTGGGAGTGTTTGATGGGGACAGTGTAGAGGGAGCTTTACTCTGTATCTAACCCCGTGATGTACCTGTCCTGGGAGTGTTTGATGGGGACAGTGTAGAGGGAGCTTTACTCTGTTTCTAACCCCGTGCTGTACCTGTCCTGGGAGTGTTTGATGGGGACAGTGTTAATGGAGCTTTACTCTGTATCTAACCCCGTGCTGTACCTGTCCTGGGAGTGTTTGATGGGGACAGTGTAGAGGGAGCTTTACTCTGTATCTAACGCCGTGCTGTACCTGTCCTGGGAGTGTTTGATTGGGCAGTGTCGAGGGAGCTTTACTCTGTATCTAACCCCGTGCTGTACCTGTCCTGGGAGTGTTTGATGGGTACAGTGTAGAGGGAGCTTTACTCTGTCTCTAACCCCGTGCTGTACCTGTCCTGGGAGTGTTTGATGGGGACAGTGTAGAGGGAGCTTTACTCTGTATCTAACCCCGTGCTGTACTGTTCTGGGAGTGTTTGATGGGGACAGGGTAGAGGGAGCTTTACTCTGTATCTAACCCCGTGCTGTACCTGTCCTGGGAGTGTTTGATGGGGACAGGGTAGAGGGAGCTTTACTCTGTATCTAACCCCGTGCTGTACCTGTCCTGGGAGTATTTAATGGAGACAGTGTAGAGGGAGCTTTACTCTGTATCTAAACCCGTGCCGTACCTGTCCTGGGAGTGTTTGATGGGGACAGTGTAGAGGGAGCTTTACTCTGTACCTAACCCCATGCTGTACCTGCCCTGGGAGTGTTTGATGGGGACAGTGTCGAGGGAGCTTTTCTCTGTATCTAACCCCGTGCTGTACCTGTCCTGGGAGTGTTTGATGGGGACAGTGTGGAGGGAGCTTTACTCTGTATCTAACCCCGTGCTGTCCCTGTCCTGGGAGTGTTTGATGGGGACAGTGTGGAGGGAGCTTTACTCTGTATCTAACCCCGTGCTGTCCCTGTCCTGGGAGTGTTTGATGGGGACAGTGTAGAGGGAGCTTTACTCTGTATCTAAACCCGTGCCGTACCTGTCCTGGGAGTGTTTGATGGGGACAGTGTAGAGGGAGCTTTACTCTGTACCTAACCCCATGCTGTACCTGCCCTGGGAGTGTTTGATGGGGACAGTGTCGAGGGAGCTTTTCTCTGTATCTAACTCCGCGCTGCACCTGTCCTGGGAGTGTTTGATGGGGACGGTGTAGAGGGAGCTTTACTCTGTATCTAACCCCGTGCTGTACCTGTCCTGGGAGTGTTTGATGGGGACAGTGTCGAGGGAGCTTTACTCTGTATCTAACCCCGTGCTGTACCTGTCCTGGGCGTGTTTGATGGGGACAGTGTAGAGGGAGCTTTACTCTGTATCTAACCCCGTGCTGTACCTGTCCTGGGAGTGTTTGATGGGGACAGTGTTGAGGGAGTTTTTCTCTGTCCTGACGGCTGTGTGATGTTTAACCCTCTCCATTTCAGTGATGACCCCTTGGTGTAAGAACCGCATTCCGGTTGACTCCAACTTTGGGCAACTCTATGACAAAGTAAACGGTTCGGTGGACAATCTTAACCAGGACTTTACCGCCAAAATGGCCGTCAGTGTAGGTATCGCCCGCCGGTAAGGTTGGTGACAGATTACAACTTCTCCGTTACTCTATTCCATTTACGGTCCCTGTTGACTTGTCTCTCCGAATTTGGAATCCCAGCTTGAACTCCCCGGTATTATTTCCTGTCCCGAACTGACCCTCGGGAAGTTGGCATCCCATTCCACTGTTGCACCCCTGAGATTCAATCGTCCACTTGGAGTGTGACGTTCCTGGAAGCTGGAGTCATGTCTAATCGCAGAAATGGCCTGGACGGCAGGATTCCGGTCCTCAGTAAATTTCTCGCCATGACAATCCCACGTTTCCATGGTCACCGTTCATGGTTCCAGCTCCTCTCTCCCGATATTTAAACTGAATTCCAAATCCCAACAGCTGTACGGAGATTTGATAGCAGGTCCTCCGGATCATCGGGATGGTGTGGAATCGTGTAAGCTTCCGACAGTGCAGCGCTCCCTCAGTACTGACCCTCCGGCAGTGCGGCGCTGCCTCAGTACTGACCCTCCCACAGTGCGGCACTCCCTCAGTACTGATCCTCAAACAGTGCAGCGCTCCCTCAGTACTGACCCTCCCACAGTGCGGAGCTCCCTCAGTACTGTCCCTCCCACAGTGCGGCGCTCCCTCAGTACTGACCCTCCGACAGTGCGGTGCTCCCTCAGTACTGACCCTCCCACAGTGCGGCGCTCCCTCAGTACTGACCCTCCCACAGTGCGGAGCTCCCTCAGTACTGGCCCTCCCACAGTGCGGCGCTCCCTCAGTACTGACCCTCCGACAGTGCGGCGCTCCCTCAGCACTGACCCTCCGACAGTGCAGCGCTCCCTCAGTACTGACCCTCCGACAGTGCGGCGCTCCCTCAGTACTGACCCTCCGACAGTGCGGCGCTCCCTCAGTACTGACCCTCCGACAGTGCAATGCTCCCTCAGTGCTGACCCTCCCATAGTGCAATGCTCCCTCAGTACTGACCCTCTGAGAATGCGGTGGTCCCTCAGTACTGACCCTCCGACAGTGCGGCGCTCCCTCAGTACTGACCCTCCCGCTGTGCGGCGCTCCCTCAGTATTGACCCTCTGACAGTGCGGCACTCCCTCAGTACTGACCCTCCCACAGTGAGGCGCTCCCTCAGTACTGACCCTCCCACAGTGCGGAGCTCCCTCAGTACTGACCCTCCGACAGTGCGGCGCTCCCTCAGTACTGACCCTCCCACAGTGCGGCGCTCCCTCAGTACTGACCCTCCGACAGTGCGGCGCTCCCTCAGCACTGACCCTCCGACAGTGCAGCGCTCCCTCAGTGCTGACCCTCCCATAGTGCAATGCTCCCTCAGTACTGACCCTCTGAGAATGCGGTGGTCCCTCAGTACTGACCCTCCGACAGTGCGGCGCTCCCTCAGTACTGACCCTCCCGCTGTGCGGCGCTCCCTCAGTATTGACCCTCTGACAGTGCGGCACTCCCTCAGTACTGACCCTCCGACAGTGCGGCGCTCCCTCAGCACTGACCCTCCGACAGTGCGGCGCTCCCTCAGTAATGACCCTCCGACAGTGCAGCGCTCCCTCAGTACTGACCCTCCGACAGTGCGGCGCTCCCTCAGTACAGACCCTCTGACAGTGCGGCTCTCCCTCAACAGTGACCCTCCGACAGTGCGACGCTCCCTTAGCACTGACACTCCGACAGTGCTGTGCTCCCTCAGCACTGACCCTCCGACAGTGCGGCGCTCCCTCAGCACTGACTCTCCCACAGTATGGCGCTCCCTCAGCACTGACCCTCCGACAGTGCGACGCTCCCTCAGCACTCACCCTCCGACAGTGCGGCGCTCCCTCAGTACTGACCCTCCGACAGTGCGGCACTCCCTCAGTACTGACCCTCCGCCAGTGCGGCGCTCCCTCAGTATTGTCCTCTGAACACCTGACCTCTGCTGACCCCCTTCCCATAGCCTTTCACCCTCTTACTGATCAACTTACCGGGTGTGGGAACCGCTGTTATTGCTATCCCTATCTGCTCTTGTTGGTTCTGGGGGTAAGTTAAGAGTCAACCACATGGCAGTGTGGTTCCGAGAGTCACGTGTTGGCCACATTATGGGAGGACGGCAGATTTCCATCCCCAGTGAACCAGATGGGTTTTTAACGAAAATCGCTAATATTTCCATGGTCATCATTACCGGGACTAGCGCCAAAACCCAGGGGCTGGATTCTCCGTCGACGGGATCTTCCGTATTGCTGGCAGTGCCCTCACTCCTTGCGGATTTACCGAGGTCGTGGGGGGGGGGGGAGGGGGTGTCCATGATGGGAAACCCCATTGGTCGGCTGGCGGGACGGGGGATTCCGGCCCAGGTTTCATTAATTCATCGAATTTGTCTTCCCGGCCCCTCGGTGAATTTCGAAGCCGGGCTACTCGGTCGCCGGTCCCGCGGGGTTCCCACCGTGCCACGGCCTACTCTAACCTTCCCTTCCCTCGATTTTCCCGAGCAGAGAATGGAACAGGAGTCCATCCTTGGAGCCAACATCTCAAAGGCGGAGCTGACCGAGACGGTGCACGAGGAGATCGTCAAGAAGAAGGCCCTCTTCGACAAAGTGGTCCTGATCTTCAAGCTCCTGGCGTCTTTCACCTTCCTGATCCTCTTCATCTCGTAAGGCCGCATCCCTCCTCCCCGTCGCGCGGCCTGGTCGCTGGGGGCCGGGGGCACGGGGAGTCCAGAACAAGGTGGGGGGGGGAAGAGGGAAGGACACGAAAATTCGAGCCAGGCCTTTCTTGAGGGCCGATGTCCAAAATCCTTTCCCCAAACAAGAGGGAGAGCACTTCTGAACCTCTCCTTTCCGCCACAAAGATCTGTTGAGGCTGAGTGCGGGTGGGGGGTGGAGGGAGGGGGTTCGATTCCAAAATTTCCAAACTCAGATCGACCAGAAGCCGTAGTAGGGCCACTCGGCCCATCGAGCCATTCGATGACCGATCCTGACAGATCTGAGGTGATGATCTTCAATTTCCCACCTTCCCGCCTTCTCCCCACCCCCTGGGCCGGCGCATGGTCAAATCCAGTCCCACGGACCCCCGGAGTCTCAACACCAGCGAATTAAGCAATACTTCTGAGAAAAAGACCCAAAGTTTGTGGCCCCTTGATTGCACTCGCCAGGTGTGCAAAAGTAAACATGGTCACTGATTATTCATAACAAGGGCTATCATGAAGTATGCAGTAAATACAACTGGTTAACTAATACCTAGTAACCCCTTTAACTTCCCCACCCCCACCTCACGCACACAAGACAGACAAACACCGAGGGGGGAGAGGGGGGGAAATAATAAGGATGGAGGCCTGTGCTTCCGATGGTGTCATTTCGCTCAGTTCCTCAAGCTTGTGGATGATAGTTTTTCGGGTTTGCGGCAGGTAACGATCTCCTTTGAAGAGTCATTGGAAGAGGGGTCCCTCATAGCTGGGAAAATCCAGAACATACCGGCAGCAGCTTTTCTGGGGAGTTACCGCGGGCTGGATTCTCTGTTTTTGGGACTCCGACCCCCCCACGCCGTTGTACAAACCGGCGTGAAAAAAGGCCACATGTCCAGGGGGCTAGCAGGGATCCGCCGCGAACCTAGCAGCTTTAGCTGCAGATAAGGCCCCCCACCCCCCACCCCCCGCACTTCCGGGCCAGAGGCCGCGAGCGCGCAAGGCGGCGGCCTCCAGCGGCTGCGCCGTGCTCCACGGCGGACTCCGGAACTGCGGAGCTGGACGTCCTAAATAGTGCCCCCGATCGGCCGCGCCCCTGACACGGACCGCCCGTCCAAAAATGGACCCGTCCCGTATGAGGCCCCCCCCCCCCCGCGTGTGTCCCGACCGGCAGGACCACAGTAGATCCACACCGTCGGGGGAGGGGGGGGGGGGCAGAGAATAGCGAGGCAGGCCTCGGGGGGGGGGGGGGGGCGGAGATTCGAGTAACCGGCGCCAGTCCGGATTCCATGCGCGAAAGTGGATTCTCCGGGCCCCCCCCCCCCCGGCGCCGACGCTCTCTCATCAAACTGGGTCGTTAGCCTTCCGGACTCTATCCTTCCGGAGAGAGGGAGCGTGGGCCTCGGTTCTGGACTCTCGCCTGTGCACAGATTCATAAGAACTAGGAGCAGGAGTCGGCCATTCGGCCCCTCGAGCCTGCTCCGCCATTCAATGAGATCATGGCTGATCTTTTGTGGACTCAGCTCCACCTTCCGGCCCAAACACCATAACCCTTAATCCCTTTATTCTTCAAAAAACCATCTATCTTTATCTTAAAAACATTTAATGAAGGAGCCTCTACTGCTTCACTGGGCAAGGAATTCCATAGATTCACACCCTTTGGGTGAAGAAGTTCCTCCTAAACTCAGTCCTAAATCTACTTCCCCTTATTTTGAGGCTATGCCTAGTTCTGCTTTCACCCGCCAGTGGAAACAACCTGCCCGCATCTATCCTATCTATTCCCTTCATAATCTTATATGTTTCTATAAGATCCCCCCTCATCCTTCTAAATTCCAACGAGTACAGTCCCAGTCTACTCAACCTCTCCTCGTAATCCAACCCCTTCAGCTCTGGGATTAACCTAGTGAATCTCCTCTGCACACCCTCCAGCGCCAGTACTTCCTTTCTCAAGTAAGGAGACCAAAACTGAACACAATACTCCAGGTGTGGCCTCACTAACACCTTATACAATTGCAGCATAACCTCCCGAGTCTTAAACTCCATCCCTCTAGCAATGAAGGACACAATTCCATTTGCCTTCTTAATCACCTGTTCCACTTGCAAACAAACGTTTTGTGACTCATGCACTGTCATGTTAGAGTGCCTTTAAGAAATGGATGTTCAAACAATGCACCTTTAAGAAATGCAGTGATGTCAGAGTGTGGGTGAACGCAATTCAGTCGCCCAGACGCTCTGCCGGTTCAGACTCTCCGGGGACAACCGTAGCGGTGAGGACAGCAGGTCCCTCTCCCCGGGACGGCCGAGACCAAAGCCGCAACCAGACTCCAGTCTCGGGACTCTGAGAAGCATTCCGGTGGGATCAGATCCAATCGCCACCTGTTCCGGGGCAGAGCATGGCCTTTTGGGCAAATGCGTCGGCCACCAGCCTCTTGAATCTGTCTGACTCCCGGCCACCCTCCGCCATTGGTGTCGGTCCAGTCCCACAGATCCGGATTGAACCAGCACAGACCAGCACCACGATCTCTCCTGCTGCTGACGTCCTCTGCTTGCCTTGAAGTCACATGTCCATTAACCATCCATGGATCAAAAATGTAACAGCAAAAAACAAAAGAAAGGGGGATGTAAGGGAATAAACAGGAAGGGTCCGTACACTCCTCTTCAAGCCTTGCTTTCAGTTCCTGGTTTTATTATATTACAATACAAATTATACTTATTGTTATACAAGGTGAGTTCCCAATATATGTGTAACCAGAATCATATTTTATAAAAGTCATACAGGGTGATTCAGATCTCTGTAGTTTCAGAAACACTGCACTCACAGTCTTTCTGGAGAGAGAGAGTGCGGGAGAGAGAGAGAGAGCTCATTCTGGTCTTTGCATGCAGCCTGTAAAGGTTTGTATGCAGATAGATTCATGAAATGAAAATGAAAATCGCTTATTGTCACAAGTAGGCTTCAAATGAAGTTGCTGTGAAAAGCCCCTAGTCGCCACATTCTGCCGCCTGTTCGGGGAGGCCGGTAGGGGAATTGAACCCGCGCTGCTGGCCTGCCTTGGTCTGCTTTAAAAGCCAGCTCTTTAGCCCTGTGCTAAACCAGACCCTTTTATTCATCCAGGCTCTCTGCAAACTCAGCAACTCCCTCCCCCCCCCCGGGTCTCTGCCCGTGTGGAGTTTGCACATTCTCCCCGCGTCTGCGTGGGTTTCACCCCCGCAAACCCCAAAGATGTGCAGGGCAGGTGGATTGGGTCACGCTAAGTTGCCCCTTCATTGGCCGAAGAAGTGAATCGGGGGACAGAAGAAATACAGCAACTCACAGCCGTTCTGAAGAAAACACGGGGGAGGGGAGAGTGATAGGGCCTTATCTCCGTGCCACCAAGTTCGAATTGCGCCCCCCCCCCGGGATTCGGAAAACCGTTCCACTGGGATACGATCCAATTGCCACCCTGTTACCAGGCCGAGAACAGCCTTTTGGGCCAATTCGGTCAATCAGCTGAACCGAGTGGCACCCCATCTCTCAAGCTGACAGCTCCCGTCCCAACCCGCAGAGATCTCTCACTCCTGTAACCTCTGATCTCCGCAGTCTCTCCGCTTCTTGCCTTAAAGGCACACCTCCATTAATCATCCATGGATCAAAAATGATCACGGCAAGATAAAAGAAAAGGGAATTAAAGGGAGAAACAGGACGGACTTGTACATTCCCTCTATCCTGTGGAGCCCCCCTTGATTTGTTATGTTCTCGGTGTGGCATAAGCCACTTCCTTGTGGTGCACTTGACAAAGGAAGGTTCAGCCGTGGAGATAACTTCAACATGTTTATTAAACTATTTACACTTCGATTACTCGGGTTCGACACTACTGCTAATCCTACTGTAGCTACCCAGACTGACTAACCAGTTGCTGCAATCCACGTGGTGGGTGTAATATTGAATCAACCCTGTGTCTCTACTCACTGACCGTCTCCACTGGAAAGAGGCAGATCATGGGCGAGATTCTCCGACCCCCCCCCCCGCCGGGGGCTGGCGTGAATCCCGCCCCCGCCGGTTGCCGAATTCTCCGGCACCGGAGATTCGGCGGGGGCGGGAATCGCGCCGCGCCGGTTGGCGGCACCCCCCCCACCCCCCCCCCGCGATTCTCCGGCCCAAGTCCCGCTGCTGGAATGCCTGTCCCGCCGGCGTGGATTAAACCACCTCTCTTACCGGCGGGACAAGGCGGCGCGGGCGGGCTCCGGGGTCCTGGGTGGGGGGGGGGGGGCGCGGGGCGATCTGGCCCCGGGGGGGGGGGGGGTGCCCCCACGGTGGCCTGGCCCGCGATCGGGGCCCACCGATCGGGGCCCACTCTTTTCCTTCCGCCTTCGCCACGGTCTCCACCATGGCGGAGGCGGAAGAGACTCCCTCCACTGCGCATGCGCGGGAATGCCGTGAGCGGCCGCTGACGCTCCCGCGCAAGCGCCGCCAATGATGTCATTTACGCGCCAGCTGGCGGGGCACCAAAGGCCGTTTCCGCCAGCTGGCGGGCGGAAATCAGTCCGGCGCGGGCCTAGCCCCTCAAGGTTGTGGCTCAGCCCCCCAAGACGCGGAGGATTCCGCACCTTTGGGGCGGCGCGATGCCCGACTGATTTGCGCCGTTTTTGGCGCCGGCAGGCGGACATCGCGCCGATACCGGAGAATTTCGCCCCATGTGTGTGGTGTCCTTTATATATGGGTTGGTGTAATGCCCTCCTGTGGTCGTGTCACCTCCTTGTGTATCGTGAATGTCCATTGGTCGTGTCCTATCTAACTGATCTATTGGTTGAGTGTGTGTGTGATGTTTCTGGTGCTCCCTCTAGCCAGCCGACATGTATTTACATTAACCTCCCGTGTACCCACAGTGATGTACATCGCCACACCCCTGACAATCTTCTATGTCTCAATAACATCACCTCTCATTCTTCTAAACTCCAATGAGTGCAGGCCCGGCCGACTCAAACCTCTCCCCGGAAGAACATCCCTCCACAATGCGTGAAGGGGCCTGGAGAAAAGGCTGGAAAGTTGACTTTGATCAGCCATGATCTGAATGGCGGAGCAGACGTCGAAGGGCTGAATGGCCTGGCTCCTGGGATCAGCCTGGGGAACGTCCTCTGGACCGCCTCCAATGCCAGCGCCACCTAGGGGTCGACTTGTGTTGGGTAAGGGGGGGGAGAATTAAGTCGGGGCTATATGTTGCCAAGACATAGATTGGCCGCTTCAATGTCAGAATGGGTTGGAGGGGCTGAATGGCCCCTGAATCCAGGTTGTTATCATCTGTCTCTTCACTCGGGCAGTGCGGTAGCACAAGTGGATAGCCCTGTGGCTTCACAGCTCCAGGGTTCCAGGTTCGATTCCCCACTGGGTCACTGTCTGTGCGGAGTCTGCACGTCCTCCCCGTGTCCGCGTGGGTTTCCTCCGGGTGCTCCGGTTTCCTCCCACAGTCCAAAGATGTGCAGGTTAGGTGGATTGGCCATGCTAAATTGTCCCTTAGTGTCCAAAGATGTGCAGTTTAGGTGGATTGGCCGTGCTAAATTGTCCCTTAGTGCCCAAAGATGTGCAGGTTAGGTGGATTGGCCGTGCTAAATTGTCCCTTAGTGTCCAAAGATGTGCAGGTTAGGTGGATTGGCCGTGCTAAATTGTCCCTTAGTGCCCAAAGATGTGCAGGTTAGGTGGATTGGCCGTGCTAAATTGTCCCTTAGTGTCCAAAGATGTGCAGGTTAGGTGGATTGGCCGTGCTAAATTGTCCCTTAGTGCCCAAAGATGTGCAGGTTAGGTGGATTGGCCGTGCTAAATTGTCCCTTAGTGTCCAAAGATGTGCAGGTTAGGTGGATTGGCCGTGCTAAATTGTCCCTTAGTGTCCAAAGATGTGCAGGTTAGGTGGATTGGCCGTGCTAAATTGTCCCTTAGTGCCCAAAGATGTGCAGGTTAGGTGGATTGGCCGTGCTAAATTGTCCCTTAGTGTCCAAAGATGTGCAGGTTAGGTGGATTGGGCGTGCTAAATTGCCCTTAGTGACCAAAAAAGGTTAGGAGGGGTTATTGGGTTACGGGTGTGGAAGTGAGGGCTGAAGTGGGTCGGTGCAGACCCGATGGGCCGAATGGCGTCCTTCTGCACTGTATGTTCTATGTTGTACTCACGCTTAATTTGGTGTTCCATTTTCCGTTCGGATTGAGGGCTGGAGGGCGGGGCGGGGAGGGGGCTCCGAGGGCTAGTCCTCATTGGCTCTCCCAGGACGATCGGCGATTCTGGTTGGACGCAGTGATAGAGGATTCGGTGGGGTGGGGGGGGGGGGGGGAATGCGGCCTCTGGTAGCCACACCCGGTCGAACAGCCCACCTCAGCGCCAACCGTTTGCCCAGCGCTCGTCGAAAAGATGGATTTGTTGACGACGGGAAGATGTAACCTTGCGACGAATGTTGACTTCTCCCTCTCTCGCTCCGCCTTCAGCTCCTTCCTCTACACGTTAACCTACAACCGCGACATCCGTTACGACAATGTCTACGTCAGCACGTACTTTCGGCAGATTGACGCCAGGCGCCGGAAGGTGGTGAGCATTTCCGCCCCCCCCCCCAGCGCGTGTTCAGAGAGGGACGGTGGGCCGCATGGAGTGCTGCGACCTTTGCTCCCTCGGGTCACCATGGCGGTCGCCTTCCACGGGGTGGGGAGGGGGGGGGGGCGGGGGGCGCGCGTCACAGTGGCTTCCGCCACTCCCGGAGGCCCTCCTGGATTTCCAATCCCAACCCCAGCCCTCCCCCCCCCCCCCCCGCCCGGCCACCTCCTCCGGGTTGGCATTGATGCCAATTCCAGCCTGGCGGAAGGCAAATAGGGTGTCAGATACCCGGGACCCATTGCGAGTTGGCGGATCGGATGGCCAGGGCGTGCCACCCAGGAACGCGGGGCTGGCAAAACGGGAAGTCCCACCCACATCTTTGAAATGGGACCTTTCCATCCGACCAACACCGAATCAATTCGGCTTAGAACAAATATCCCAATTTGCTTTCCCGGATTTAGCCCATGCGGGATCGCTGGCAGGGCCGGTATGTGTTGGGCAGCGGGATTAGTTTGGGGATTGATACTGGGCTATGGGGAGAGTGGGGCAGTGGGATTAGTTTGGGGATTGATACAGGGCTATGGGGAGAGTGGGGCAGTGGGATTAGTTTGGGGATTGATACAGGGCTACGGGGAGAGAGTGGGGCAGTGGGATTAGTTTGGGGATTGATACAGGGCTGTGGCGAGAGAGTGGGGCAGTGGGATTAGTTTGGGGATTGATACAGGGCTATGGGGAGAGACTGGGGCACTGGGATTAGTTTGGGGATTGATACAGGGCTATGGGGAGAGAGCGGGGCAGTGGGATTAGTTTGGGGATTGATACAGTGCTATGGGGTGAGAGTGGGGCACTGGGATTACTTTGGGGATTGATACAGGGCTACGGGGAGAGCGCGGGGCAGTGGGATTAGTTTGGGGATTGATACAGGGCTATGGGGAGCGAACGGGGCAGTGGGATTAGTTTGGGGATTGATACAGGGCTATGGGGAGAGACTGGGGCACTGGGATTAGTTTGGGATTGATACAGGGCTATGGGGAGAGAGTGGGGCAGTGGGATTAGTTTGGGGATTGATACAGGGCTATGGGGAGAGAGTGGGGCAGTGGGATTAGTTTGAGGATTGATACAGGGCTATGGGGAGAGAGGGGAGCAGTGGGATTAGTTTGGGGATTGAGACAGTGCTCTGGGGAGAGTGCGGGGCAGTGGGATTAGTTTGGGGATTGATACAGGGCTATGGGGAGAGAGGGGAGCAGTGGGATTAGTTTGGGGATTGATACAGGGCTATGGGGAGAGACTGGGGCACTGGGATTAGTTTGGGATTGATACAGGGCTATGGGGAGAGAGTGGGGCAGTGGGATTAGTTTGGGATTGATACAGGGCTATGGGGAGAGAGTGGGGCAGTGGGATTAGTTTGAGGATTGATACAGGGCTATGGGGAGAGAGGGGAGCAGTGGGATTAGTTTGGGGATTGAGACAGTGCTCTGGGGAGAGAGCGGGACAGTGGGATTAGTTTGGGGATTGACACAGGGCTATGGGGAGAGAGCGGGGCAGTGGGATTAGTTTGGGATTGATACAGGGCTATGGGGAGAGAGTGGGGCAGTGGGAGTAGTTTGGGGATTGATACAGGGCTATGGGGAGAGAGCAGGGCAATGGTATTATTTTGGGGATCGATACAGGGCAATGGGAGAGAGCGGGGCAGTGGGATTAGATTGGGGATTGATACAGGGCTATGGGGAGATTGCTGGGCAGTGGGATTAGTTTGGGGATTGATACAGGGCTATGGGGAGAGAGCGGGGCAGTGGGATTAGTTTGGGATTGATACAGGGCTATGGGGAGAGAGCAAGGCAGTGGGATTAGTTTGGGGATTGACACAGGGCTATGGGGAGAGAGCGGGGCAGTGGGATTAGTTTGGGATTGATACAGGGCTATGGGGAGAGAGCAAGGCAGTGGGATTAGTTTGGGGATTGTTACAGGGCTATGGGGAGATTGCAGGGCCGTGGGATTAGTTTGGGGATTGATACAGTGCTATGGGGAGAGAGCGAGGCAGTGGGATTAGTTTGGGGATTGATACAGGGCTATGGGGAGAGAGCGGGGCAGTGGGATTAGTTTGGGGATTTATACAGGGCTATGGGGAGAGAGCGGGGCAGTGGGATTAGTTTGGGATTGGTACAGGGCTATGGGGAGAGAGCGGGGCAGTGGGATTAGTTTGGAGATTGATACAGGGCTATGGGGAGAGAGCGGGGCAGTGGGATTAGTTTGGGGATTGACACAGTGCTATGGGGAGAGAGCGGGGCAGTGGGATTAGTTTGGGATTGATACAGGGCTATGGGGAGAGAGCGGGGCAGTGGGATTAGTTTGGGGATTGATACAGGGCTATGGGGAGAGAGCGGGGCAGTGGGATTAGTTTGGGGATTGACACAGTGCTATGGGGAGAGAGCGGGGCAGTGGGATTAGTTTGGGATTGATACAGGGCTATGGGGAGAGAGTGGGGCAGTGGGATTAGTTTGGGGATTGATACAGGGCTATGGGGAGAGAGTGGGGCAGTGAGATTAGTTTGGGGATTGCCACAGGGCTATGGGGAGAGAGCGGGGCAGTGGGATTAGTTTGGAGATTGATACAGGGCTATGGGGAGAGAGCTATTTTGACTGTGGTCATCGATGTGCACCAGTAACTTTACAGACCGTGCGGAATCGCTGCATTTGGAGTATTTTCAGTATATTTGAACCCAATTTCACTGCCCCCACTGACTGTGAAAACGATCATTCTGATCAGGACAGAAGATATATCTTGCCCTTGAAGAGGGCTGAAAGGCCAGATGTGATATACCCCTGGCAGTTCACAGTGCAAGCAAGAGAAATGAAGACTCTGGTAAGTGTGGAATCTGAATGTGGTGCCCGCTGCAGCATTCAGCAAAAAAACAGCAGCTCCCTGAAACCAACACAGTCTATTCCACTGCTTCACCCAGAGCGTCGCTACTAACACCCGATCTTAACAAGCACTGTTAGCGTATGATGCTGCCTCAGTACTGACCCTCCCACAGTGCGGCGCTCCCTCAGAACTGCCCCTCCCACAGTACGGCGCTCCCTCAGTACTGACCCTCCCACAGTGCGGCGCTCCCTCAGTGCTGCCCCTCCCACAGTACGGCGCTCCCTCAGCACTGACTCTCCCACAGTGCGGCGCTCCCTCAGTACTGACCCTCCCACAGTGCGGCGCTCCCTCAGCACTGACTCTCCCACAGTGCGGCGCTCCCTCAGTACTGACCCTCCCACAGTGCGGCGCTCCCTCAGCACTGACTCTCCCACAGTGCGGCGCTCCCTCAGTACTGACCCTCCCACTGTGCGGCGCTCCCTCAGTACTGACCATCCAACAGTGCAGCGCTCCCTCAGTACTGACCCTCCCACAGTGCGGCGCTCCCTCAGTACTGACCCTCCGACAGTGCAGCGCTCCCTCAGTACTGACCCTCCCACAGCGCGGCGCTCCCTCAGTACTGACCCTCCGACTGTGTGGCGCTTGCTCAGTACTGACCCTCCCACAGTGCGGCGCTCCCTCAGTACTGACCCTCCCACAGTGCAGCGCTCCCTCAGTACTGACCCTCCCACAGTGCAGCACTCCCTCAGTACTGACCCTCCCACAGTGCGGCGCTCCCTCAGTACTGACCCTCCCACAGTGCAGCGCTCCCTCAGTACTGACCCTTCGACAGTGCGGCGCTCCCTCAGTACTGACCCTCCCACAGTGCGGCGCTCCCTCAGTACTGACCCTCCCACAGTGCGGTGCCCCCTCAGTACTGACCCTCCCACAGTGCGGCATACCCTCAGCACTGACCCTCCCACAGTGCGGCATTCCCTCAGCACTGACCCTCCCAAAGTGCGGCACTCCCTCAGTACTGACCCTCCCACAGTGCGGCATTCCCTCAGTACTGACCCTCCCACAGTGCGGCGCTCCCTCAGTACTGACCCTCCCACAGTGCGGCATTCCCTCAGCACTGACCCTCCGACAGTGCGGTGCTCCCTCAGTACTGACCCTCCCACAGTGCGACGCTCCCTCAGTACAGACCCTCCCACAGTGCTGTGCTCCCTCAGCACTGACCCTCCGACAGTGTGGCGCTCCCTCAGTACTGACCCTGTGACAGTACGGCGCTCCCTCAGTACTGACCCTCCGACAGACAGCGCTCCCTCAGTACTGACCCTCCCACAGTTCAGCGCCCCCTCAGTACTGACCCTCCCACAGTGCGATGTTCCCTCAGTACTGACCCTCCCACAGTGCGGCGCTCCCTCGGTACTGACCCTCCCACAGTGCGGCGCTCCCTCTGTACTGACCCTCCCACAGTGCGGCGCTCCCTCAGCACTGACCCTCCGGCAGTGCGGCGCTCCCTCAGTACTGACCCTGTGACAGTATGGCGCTCCCTCAGTACTGACCCTCCGACAGTGCAGCGCTCCGTCAGTACTGACCCTCCGACAGTGCGGTGCTCCCTCAGCACTGACCCTCCGGCAGTGCGGTGCTCCCTCAGTACTGACCCTGTGACAGTATGGCGCTCCCTCAGTACTGACCCTCCGACAGTGCAGCGCTCCGTCAGTACTGACACTCCGACAGTGCGGTGCTCCCTCAGTACTGACCCTCCGACAGTGCGGTGCTCCCTCAGTACTGACCCTCCGACAGTACTGCGCTCCCTCAGTACTGACCCTCCGACAGTGCGGCGCTCCATCAGTACTGACCCTCCCACAGTGCGGCGCTCCCTCAGCACTGACCCTCCGGCAGTGCGGCACTCCCTCAGTACTGACCCTCCGACAGTGCAGCGCTCCCTCAGTACTGACCCTCCGACAGTGCGGAGCTCCCTCAATACTGACCATCCCACAATGCGGCGCTCCCTCAGTACTGACCCTCCGACATCAGCACTCCCTCAGTACTGACCCTCCCACAGTTCGGCGCTCCCTCAGTACTGACCCTCCCACAGTGCGATGCTCCCTCAGCACTGACCCTCCGACAGTGCGGCGCTCCCTCAGTACTGACCCTCCCACAGTGCGGCACTCCCTCAGTACTGACCCTCCGACAGTGCGGCACTCCCTCAGTACTGACCCTCTCACAATGCGGCGCTCCCTCAGTACTGACCCTCCGACAGTGCGGCACTCCCTCAGTACTGACCCTCTCACAATGCGGTGCTCCCTCAGTACTGACCCTCCCACAGTGCGGAGCTCCCTCAGCACTGACACTCCCACAGTGCGGAGCTCCCTCAGTACTGACCCTCCCACAGTGCGGTGCTCCCTCAGTTCTTACCCTCCCACAATGCAGCGCTCCCTCAGTACTGATCCTCCGACAGTGCGGCGCTCCCTCAGTACTGACCCTCCCACAGTGCGTCACTCCCTCCGTACTGTAACTGCGAGTATAGATTTTGAGTTTGGGAATCTCGGTTTTGATTTGTCTTGCCGATGCTCGGACCCCGAGACTAGCTTGCTGACGGAGCAGCGGAACCCCTCTGACCTATTTACTGAACTTTCACCACGTGTGTTTGCAGGTGCTGGAGATGGTCCAGTACACAGCGATAGTCCTGGCCATCATTGCTGTCTTTGTTCTCGACTGGCTGCTGTACACAATGCTGGACATCATCAGGCGCCACAGCTTCGTGGAGTATCAGTTCGCCGGTGCGTACAGGGCAGAGTTCACGATACCCCTCGCTCTGTCCTCTCTCAAGTTCTTCCCTGCCCTCCGGGCGTTGCTGTGATCCTCGATTCAGTCGAGGAGGTTTAAAGCCCCGGGAGCCTCTGATTCCTGCCGACTACGTTAGAGGACAGTTCCGTCGAGACCATCCTGAATCGAAGGAGCCTGAGCTCCAATGGGGACCTCTGACCTGGCAACGGCCAGTCATGTGACAGGATGATTTCCCGTCATCTGAGCCAACCGGCCCCCTCCTTTTTATATTATCGCTGACGTGTGTGGGGAACGGCGACTACCGCACAGCAGGATCCCGCATACCCCAGCGTGACGGTGACCCAGGTCGTCCCTTTTCGGAGATGTGGGGGGGTGGGGGGTGGGCCCAGGGATATACCTTGTAGGGGGGAGGCCCCAGGACACCGGGGTGAACTCTGACCACACACTGACTCCTCCCCCCCACCCGCCTTCCTCCAGTGGCGGCTTTGGAATCTCTGACATTCACCCGAGAGTGCGGACGAGGCCCTCCCTCCCGGGCCTGTCCCAGAGGCTGGCCGGTCGACCCCGAGACCTGAGGCGAAACAGGAGGTGCGGAGTGAATACGCCCTCCACTCGAGCTGCCTCTCACCCTCCCGCCCCCTTTTCACCTCACCCTTCTACCCCCCCCTTCCCCCTCCCCCCCCCCCATCAATATATCCATCTGCCCCTCTCTCCCTGGTGTCTTTATCCAGCCTTCTCTGGCACCCTTCAATGTGTCTCCGCCATTGCCCCTGGCGAGGATTGTGGTGGGGGTGGGTGGGTGGGGGGGGGCGCATTCCATATATCTGTGGGACGATCAGGACAATGGGAGCTGCTCCGGCGAAACGGGTGTTGGGCCAAGAGGGAGGGGGACTGGCCTGTATTTTGGATGAGGGCGTGAGGGGTTGGGGGGTGGGGGGGGGGGGGGAGGGGGGAGGGGGTGGACCTGCTCCCGGCTCGACCTGACTCAGCTCGAGGTGGTCCTTGAGGCTGACTTGCCGGACCAACCGGGTCCCCCAGTGTGGGGGTGGAGGACAGGTGTGGGCGTCGCTCCGTGTTCGCCACACCCCACATGTTCTGGTCGCGTCCCGGGATGGTGAGCTTTTGCGTCGCGTTCTTTAGCACCATGTCAGCGGTGTCATGTGAGTGTTCCTTTAAGAGATGGGTGTTTATAAATGGGTGTGTATATAAATATCTGTAGTGAGAGTACCTTTAAGAAATGGGTGTTTACTACTGCAGTGATGTCAGAGAGTGGGTGGAGCTGGGCTCTCTGTCACCTTTTTACTTTCGTTTTTGAGCAGGGTGTGTTTTAGTTTTCAGTGTTGGAGCTGAAGCCAGTCGGAGCAGCTGCACTGCTGTTCTCTCTGCCATCAAAAGACTATCTCTTGATCATTTGCTGAATTCAGAATTATAAATGTTTTCGGTAGTGACTTTAACTGATGTGCTTCTGATAAAGGTTTTGTTTTTAAAGTCGAATGGATGTTAAAAGGAAAGCTTAAAGGATTACTTAGTGTTGTATTTGAGTTAATGATTGGTAAGATGTTCACTGTTTGTTTTAAAAAGGTTAACTTGAGTTCATGGAATAAACATTGTTTTGTTTGAAAAAATACTTGTCCATTTCTGCTGTCCCACACCTGGAGAGTGGGCCGTGTGCTCCCCATACCACAATCTAGTAAAAGTTGTGGGTCAGGTGAACTCCATGATACACTTTGGGGTTCTCTAAGCCCTGGCCCATAACAGCGGGTCTCGACATCGACCTGGAGCCTGGGCCGTTGGTGGCAACTTTCGGGCTGTCTTACCCGCCGGGGTGGCAGACCCGGGTCAAGACGGAGGTCCGTGCCCTTGCCTGGCTGACAGCCCGGAGACCAGATCTGCTGAGACGGAGACCTTCCTCTCTGTCCAGTGCTCGGCCTGGTTCGGTGTCACATGGAATTTCTATATCTGGAAGCGGTCACATAAGAACATAAGAACTAGGAGCAGGAGTCGGCCATCTGGCCCCTCTAGCCTGCTCCGCCATTCAATGAGATCATGGCTGATCTTTTGTGGACTCAGCTCCACTTTCCGGCCCTAACACCATAACCCTTAATCCTTCAAAAAACTTTATCTTAAAAACATTTAATGAAGGAGCCTCTACTGCTTCACTGGGCAAGGAATTCCATAGATTCACAACCCTTTGGGTGAAGAAGTTCCTCCTAAACTCAGTCCTAAATCTACTTCCCCTTATTTTGAGGCTATGCCCCCTAGTTCTGCTTTCACCCGCCAGTGGAAACAACCTGCCCGCATCTATCCTATCTATTCCCTTCATAATCTTATATGTTTCTATAAGATCCCCCCTCATCCTTCTAAATTCCAACGAGTACAGTCCCAGTCTGCTCAACCTCTCCTCGTAATCCAACCCCTTCAGCTCTGGGATTAACCTAGTGAATCTCCTCTGCACACCCTCCAGCGCCAGTACGTCCTTTCTCAAGTAAGGAGACCAAAACTGAACACAATACTCCAGGTGTGGCCTCGCTAACACCTTATACAATTGCAGCATAACCTCCCGAGTCTTAAACTCCATCCCTGTAGCAATGAAGGACAAAATTCCATTCGCCTTCTTAATCACCTGTAAACCACATACACCGTCAGGAGGTCAGTGGAAGAGTTCTTCCCGAGGAGGCGGCCAATAACATCAGCTGTTAAGAGGTGGGGGGAGGGGCGTTTATTATTGTTGGGGGGGGGTTTGGCACGGTAGCACAGTGGTTTGCTCTGTTGCTTCACAGCTCCAGGGTCCCAGGTTCGATTCCCGGCTTGGGTCACTGTCTGTGCGGAGTCTGCACATTCTCCCCGTGTCTGCGTGGGTTTCCTCCGGGTGCTCCGGTTTCCTCCCACAAGTCCCGAAAGACGTGCTTGTTGGGTGAATTGGACATTCTGAATTCTCCCTCCGTGTACCCGAACAGGCGCCGGAATGTGGCGACGAGGGGATTTTCACAGTAACTTCATTGCAGCGTTAATGTAAGCCGACTTGCGACACTGATAAAGATTATTATTATTCAATATTTTTGTCGGGTTGGTGGGATTTATATGATCAGTTGATTATTTAATTATTAAAACATTGTACTGTGCATCAGCCACTTCCTGGTCTGGTCTGGGATCCTAACAAATGTTAGGATCTGGTCTGGATCGTAACAGATGTTAGGATCTTGTCTGGAATCGTAACAGATGTTAGGATCTGGTCTGGATCGTAACAGGTGTTGGGATCTGGTCTGGATCGTAACAGGTGTTGGGATCTGGTCTGGATCGTAACATATGTTGGGATCTGGTCTGTGATCCTAACAGATGTTGGGATCTGGTCTGTGATCCTAACAGATGTTAGGATCTGGTCTGGGATCGTAACATATGTTGGGATCTGGTCTGGGATCCTAACTAATGTTAGGATATTGTCTGGGATTGTAACAGAAGTTGTGATCTGGTCTGGATCGTAACAGATGTTGGGATCTATCTGGATCGTAACAGATGTTGGGATCTGGTCTGGATGCTAACATATGTTGGGATCTGGTCTGGGATCCTAACAGATGTTGGGATCTGGTCTGGGATCATAACAGATGCTGTGATCTGGTCTGGGATCCTAACAAATGTTGGTTGGTCTGGATCCTAACAGATGTTGGGGCCTGCTCTGGGATCCTAACAGAAATTGGGATCTGGTCTGGGATCCTAACAAATGTTAGGATCTTGTCTGGGATCGTAACAGATGTTGGGATCTCGCCTGGGATTATAATAGATGCTGGGATCTGGTCTGGGATCGGAACAGATTTTTGGATCTGGTCTGGGATCCTAACAGATGTTGGGGCCTGCTCTGGGATCCTAACAGAAATTGGGATCTGGTCTGTGATCGTAACAGATGTTGGGATCTGGTCTGGGGTCCTAACAAATGTTAGGATCTTGTCTGGGATCGTAACAGATGTTGTGACCTGGTCTGGATCGTAACAGATGTTGGGATCCGTCTGGATCATAACAGACGTTAGGATCTTGTCTGGGATCGTAACAGGTGTTAGGATCTGGTCTGGGATCCTAACAGATGTTGGGATCTGGTCTGGGATCCTAACAGATGTTGGGATCTTGTCCGGGATCCTAACTGAAGTTGGGATCTGGTCCAGGATCCTAACATATGTTGGGGCCTGCTCTGGGATCCTAACAGATGTTGGGATCTGGTTTGTGATCCTAACAGATGTTGGAATCTGGTCTGGGATCCTAACAGATGTTGGGATCTGGTCTGGGATCCGAACAGATGTTGGGGCCTGCTCTGGGATCCTTTTTTTTTGTTGCATTTAGAGTACCCAATTCATTTTTTCCAATGAAGGGGCAATTTGACGCGGTCAATCCACCTACCCTGCACATCTTTGGGTTGTGGGGGTGAAACCCACGCAAACACGGGGAGAATGTGCAAACTCCACACGGACAGTGACCCAGAGTCGGGGTTGAACCTGGGACCTTGGCGCCGTGAGGCAGCAGTGCTAACCACTGCGCCACCGTGCTGCCCTGCTCTGGGACCCTAACAGATATCAGGATCTGGTCCGGAAGCCAAACAGATATCGGGATCTGGCCTGGATCCTAACAGATGTTGGGATCTGGTCCGGGATCCTAACAGATGTTGGGACCTGGTCCAGGATCCTTACAGATGTTGGGACCTGCTCTGGGACCGTAACAGATATTGGGATCTGGTCCGGAATCCAGACAGATATCGGGATCTGGTCTGGATCCTAACAGATGTTGGGATCTGGTCCGGGATCCTAACAGATGTTGGGATCTGGTCCGGGATCCTAACAGATGTTGAGATCTGGTCCGGGATCCTTACAGATGTTGGGATCTGGTCTGGGACCCTAACAGATGTTGGGATCTGGTCTGGGATCCTAACAGATGTTGGGATCTGGTCCAGGACCCTAACACATGTTGGGATCTGGTCCGGGATCATAACAGTTGTTGGGATCTGGTCTGGGATATTAACGGATGTTGGGATCTGGTCTGGGATCCTAACGGGTGTTGGGATCTGGTCTGGGATTATAATAGATGTTGGGATCTGGTATGGGGTCATAACAGATGTTGGGATCTGGTCTGGGATTATAATAGATGTTGGGATCTGGTCTGGGATCATAACAGATGTTGGGATCTGGTCTGGGATCCTAACGGGTGTTGGGATCTGGTCTGGGATTATAATAGATGTTGGGATCTGGTATGGGGTCATAACAGATGTTGGGATCTGGTCTGGGATTATAATAGATATTGGGATCTGGTCTGGGATCATAACAGATGTTGGGATCTGGTCTGGGATCCTAACAGAACAAGGGGTGCGGGGTGGGGGGCAGTGGGGCAGAACCTTAAAATTGTAGCCAGGCCTTTCTGGGGGAATACCAGGAAGACCGTCCTCCCCACAAAGGAGAGGGGGGTATCTGGGAGATATCTCTGTGCCAATAAAAGGATCGGGGCGGGGGGGGGGGGGGGAATTCAGAATTCCAAACTGAGATGCAGAGATTTTTTTTGGGGGGAAGGGAGGGGGCTTAAAGGTTACGGAGCCAAGGCGGGCCGATGGAGTTAACGTGATTGGCTGTCGGGACAGGGGTTAAAGGGCAGCCCTCCTGTACCGCTATTCCCGTTGACGCTGCCAATTCCAATCTCCGTGTTCCTTCCAGAGAGCCACCATCTCGAGATCACGGTCGGCGGGACGTCCATTCTGGCCAATCTGATCCGGAGGGCCGTGTCCGCCTTCAACACCACGCTCGACGTCAAGATGGAGTCCAACAACCTGCGTAAGCGATCGCCGCCCGGGGGCCCCGCGGGAAGGCGGTGAGGGGGTGCTGGGGTCGGGGTGTGGGGGTGGGGGGGTGGGGGGGGGGGGGTGGAGAAGGGTCTTGGGTGGGGGAGTGGCCGCGCTGTGGGGCCAGGTCCGGGTAAGTGCCAATCACCTTGCCCAGCCGATGAGGCCAAGATCGGGGCGAGGGGATGAGGATGGGTTGCGGCCAATGAGGAAGCTCTTGGCTAAAAGGGTATACTTACCCGAACACGCCCGGCGTGACCTCGGGAGGGACATCCGGCCCTGTGACCCAGTGGCAGGCCCATAACAGGCCGAGCATCCACATTCGCCCTTTTACCATCTCAGGACGTCCCATCATGCCTTGCAGCCGACTACGTCCTTTTAAAAAAAAAAAGTGTCGTCACTGTCGTGATGTCAGAAACGTGGCAAACAATTTGCACACAGCAGGACGAGCAGCAACGGTAGGAGCGAATAGTGTTCCCAAGAATCCTGTGGGAACTCCCGCCCACGCCTCCCCCCACCCATTGCTGTTCTTCAAAATAAAGCAACAGGAATGTTTGAACCCACCTGAATGGGCAGACCCCCTCCAGGATTAAAACTGTGAGAGGCAAGGGATGACGGGGGCTGTACTCTCTCCTGATAAATTATCCGAGCGTTTTGACAAAGGGAATTTTTAAAAAAACTGCGGAGATGGATGGAAGGGGAGTCGGTGGTTTTGACATCTTGAGAAAGAGTGAATCCGATAGTGAGTTGCTGCAAGATCAATCAAATGGTTTCCAGATGTTTAAGGCAGAGTTCTCCCATTGAAGACCTTCCCTCCAGATCCCCAACTCTCCCATTGAAGACCATCCCTCCAGATCCCCAACTCTCCCATCGAAGACCATCCCTCTAATCCCCTAACACTCCCATTGAGGACCAGCCCTCTGATCCCCAACTCTCCCATCAAGGACCACCCCTCTAATCGTCTAACTCTCCCATCGAAGACCATCCTTCTAATCCCCCAATTCTCCATTGAAGACCATACCTCTAATCCCCTAACTTTCCCATCAAGGACCATCCCTCTAATCCTCTAACTGACACATCGAAGACCAACCCTCTAATCCCCCAATTCTCCCAGCGAAGACCTTCCCTCTAAACACCCAATTCTCCACAGAAGACCATCCCTCTAATCCTCTAACACGCCCATCGAAGACCATTTCTCTAACCCCCTAACTCTCCCATCAAGGACCATCCCTCTAAACCTCTAACTCTCCTATCGAAGACCATCCCTCTAATCCCCCAATTCTCCATTGAAGACCGTCCCTCTAATCCCCTAACTTTCCCATCAAGGACCATCCCTCTAATCCTCTAACTGACACATCAAAAACCATCCCTCTAATCCCCTCACTCTCCCATCGAAGACCATCCCTCTAATCCCGTAAATCTCCCATCGAAGATAATCCCTCTAATCCCCTAACTCTCCCATCGAAGACCATCCCTCTAATCCCCAACTCTCCCATCGAAGACTATCCCTCTAATCCTCTAACTCTCCCATTGAAGACCATCCCTCTAATCCCCTAACTCTCCCATCGAAGACCATCCCTCTAATCCCCAACTCTCCCATCGAAGACCATTCCTCTCATCCTCTAATACTCCCATTGAAGACCATCCCTCTAATCCCCTAACTCTCCCATCGAAGACCATCCCTCTAATCCCCTAACTCTCCCAACAAAGACCATCCCTCTAATCCCGTAAATCTCCCATCGAAGACCATCCCTCTAATCCCCTAACTCTCCCATCGAAGACTATCCCTCTAATCCACTAACTCTCCCATCAAAGACCATCCCTCTAATCCTCTAACTCTCCCATCGAAGACCATCTCTCTAATCCCCTAACTCTCCCATCAAAGACCATCCCTCTAATCCCGTAAATCTCCCATCGAAGACCATCCCTCTAATCCCCTAACTCTCCCAACAAAGACCATCCCTCTAATCCTCTAACTCTCCCATCGAAGACCATCCCTCTAATCCCCTAACTCTCCCATCGAAGACCATCCCTCTAATCCCCTAACTCTCCCATCAAAGACCATCCCTCTAATCCCGTAAATCTCCCATCAAAGACCATCCCTCTAATCCCCTAACTCTCCCATCAAAGACCATCCCTCTAATCCCCTAACTCTCCCATCGAAGACCATCCCTCTAATCCTCTAACTCTCCCATCGAAGACCATCCCTCTAATCCTCTAACTCTCCCATCGAAGACCATCCCTCTAATCCCCTAACTCTCCCATCGAAGACCATCCCTCTAATCCCCTAACTCTCCCATCGAAGACCATCCCTCTAATCCCCTAACTCTCCCATCGAAGACCATCCCTCTAATCCCCAACTCTCCCATCGAAGACCATCCCTCTAATCCTCTAATTCTCCCATCGAAGACCATTCCTCTAATCCACTAACTCTCCCGTCGAAGACCATCCCTCTAATCCCCTAACTCTCCCATCAAAGACCATCCCTCTAATCCCCTAACTCTCCCATCGAAGACCATCCCTCTAATCCCCTAACTCTCCCATCGAAGACCATCCCTCTAATCCTCTAATTCTCCCATCGAAGACCATTCCTCTAATCCACTAACTCTCCCGTCGAAGACCATCCCTCTAATCCCCTAACTCTCCCATCAAAGACCATCCCTCTAATCCCCTAACTCTCCCATCGAAGACCATCCCTCTAATCCCCTAACTCTCCCATCGAAGACCATCCCTCTAATCCACTAACTCTCCCATCGAAGACCATCCCTCTAATCCACTAACTCTCCCATCGAAGACCATCCCTCTAATCCCCTAACTCTCCCATCAAAGACCATCCCTCTAATCCCCTAACTCTCCCATCAAAGACCATCCCTCTAATCCCCTAACTCTCCCATCGAAGACCATCCCTCTAATCCCCTAACTCTCCCATCGAAGACCATCATTCTAATCCCCTAACTCTCCCATCGAAGACTATTCCTCTAATCCCCTAACTCTCCCATCGAAGACCATCCCTCTAATCCCCTAACTCTCCCATCAAAGACCATCCCTCTAATCCCCTAACTCTCCCATTGAAGACCATCCCTCTATCCCCTAACTCTCCCATCAAAGACCATCCCTCTAATCCCCTAACTCTCCCGTCGAAGACCATCCCTCTATCCCCTAACTCGCCAATCGAAAACCATCCCTCTAATCCCCTAACTCTCCCATCGAAGACCATCCCTCTAATCCTCTAACTCTCCCATCAAAGACCATCCCTCTAATCCCCTAACTCTCCCGTCGAAGACCATCCCTCTATCCCCTAACTCTCCCATCGAAAACCATCCCTCTAATCCACTAACTCACCCATGAAAGACCATCCCTCTAATCCCCTAACTCTCCCATCGAAGACCATCCCTCTAATCCCCTAACTCTCTCATCGAAGACCATCCCTCTAATCCACTAACTCACCCATGAAAGACCATCCCTCTAATCCCCTAACACTCCCATCGAAGACTATCCCTCCAATCCCCTAACTCTCCGATCGAAGACCATCCCTCTCATCCCCTAATTCACACATTAAGGACCATCTGTATAATCCCCTAACTCTCCCATTGACGACCATTCCTCTAATCCCCTAACTCTCCCATCGAAAACCATCCCTCTAATCCACTAACTCACCCATGAAAGACCATCCCTCTAATCCCCTAACTCTCCCATCGAAGACAATCCCTCTAATCCCCTAACTCTCCCATCGAAGACCATGCCTCTACTCCCCTAACTCTCCCATTGAAGACCATCCCTCTAATCCTATAAATCTCCCATCGAAGACCATCCCTCTAATCCCCTAACTCTCCCATCGAAGACAATCCCTCTAATCCTCCAACTCTCTGATCGAAGACCATCCCTCTAATCCCCTAACTCTCCCTTTGAAGACCATCCCTCTAATCCCCTAACTCTCCCATCGAAGACTATCCCTCTAATCCCCCAATTCTCCATTGAAGACCGTCCTTCTAATCCCCTAACTCTCCCATTCAAGACCATCCCTCTAATCCCCTAACTCTCACATTAAGGACCATCTGTCTAATCCCCTAACTCTCCCATTGACGACCATTCCTCTAATCCCCTAACTCTCCCATCGAAGACTATCCCTCTAATCCCCCAATTCTCCATTGAAGACCGTCCTTCTAATCCCCTAACTCTCCCATTCAAGACCATCCCTCTAATCCCCTAACTCTCACATTAAGGACCATCTGTCTAATCCCCTAACTCTCACATTAAGGACCATCTGTCTAATCCCCTAACTCTCCCATCGAAGACCATCCCTCTAATCCCCTAACTCTCCCATCGAAGACCATCCCTCTCATCTTCTAAATCTCCCATCGAAGACCATGCCTCTAATCCCCTAACTCTCCCATCGAAGACCATCCCTCTAATCCCCTAACTCTCCCATCGCAGACCATCCCTCTAATCCCCTCACTCTCCCATCGCAGACCATCCCTCTAATCCCCTAACTCTCCCATCGAAGACCATCTCTCTAATCCCCTAACACTCCCATTCAAGACCATCCCTCTAATCCCCTAACTCTCCCATCGAAGACCATCCCTCTAATCCCCTAACTCTCCCATCGAAGACCATCCCTCTAATCCCCTAACTCTCCCATCGCAGACCATCCCTCTAATCCCCTAACTCTCCCATCGCAGACCATCCCTCTAATCCCCTAACTCTCCCATCGCAGACCATCCCTCTAATCCCCTAACTCTCCATCGAAGACAATCCCTCTAATCCCCTAACTCTCCATCGAAGACCATCCCTCTCATCCTCTAAATCTCCCATCGAAGACCATCCCTCTAATCCCCTAACTCTCCCATCGAAGACCATCCCTCTAATCCCCTAACTCTCCCATCGCAGACCATCCCTCTAATCCCCTAACTCTCCCATCGCAGACCATCCCTCTAATCCCCTAACTCTCCCATCGCAGACCATCCCTCTAATCCCCTAACTCTCCATCGAAGACAATCCCTCTAATCCCCTAACTCTCCCATCGCAGACCATCCCTCTAATCCCCTAACTCTCCCATCGAAGACCATCTCTCTAATCCCCTAACACTCCCATCAAAGACCATCCCTCTCATCCTCTAACTCTCCATCGAAGACCATCCCTCTAATCCTCTAACTCTCCCATCGAAGACCATCCCTCTAATCCCCTAACTCTCCCATCGAAGACCATCCCTCTAATCCCCTAACTCTCCCATCGCAGACCATCCCTCTAATCCCCTAACTCTCCCATCGAAGACCATCCCTCTAATCCCCTAACTCTCCATCGAAGACCATCCCTCTAATCCTCTAACTCTCCCATCGAAGACCATCCCTCTAATCCCCTAACTCTCCCATCAAAGACCATCCCTCTAATCCCCTAACTCTCCATCGAAGACCATCCCTCTAATCCCCTAACTCTCCCATCGAAGACCATCCCTCTAATCCCCTAACTCTCCCATCGAAGACCATCCCTCTAATCCTCTAACTCCCGATCGAAGACCATCCCTCTAATCCCCTAACTCTCCCATCGAAGACCATCCCTCTAATCCCCTAACTCTCCATCGAAGACCATCCCTCTAATCCCCTAACTCTCCATCGAAGACCATCCCTCTAATCCCCTAACTCTCCCATCGAAGACCATCCCTCTAATCCCCTAACTCTCCCATCGAAGACCATCCCTCTAATCCCCTAACTCTCCCATCGAAGACCATCCCTCTAATCCCCTAAATCTCCCATCGAAGACCATCCCTCTAATCCCCTAACTCTCCAATCGAAGACCATCCCTCTAATCCCCTAACTCTCCCATCAAAGACCATCCCTCTAATCCTCTAACTCTCCCATCGAAGACCATCCCTCTAATCCCCTAACTCTCCCATCGAAGACCATCCCTCTAATCCCCTAAATCTCCCATCGAAGACCATCCCTCTAATCCCCTAACTCTCCAATCGAAGACCATCCCTCTAATCCCCTAACTCTCCCATCAAAGACCATCCCTCTAATCCTCTAACTCTCCCATCGAAGACCATCCCTCTAATCCCCTAACTCTCCCATCGAAGACCATCCCTCTAATCCCCTAACTCTCCCATCGAAGACCATCCCTCTAATCCCCTAAATCTCCCATCGAAGACCATCCCTCTAATCCCCTAACTCTCCAATCGAAGACCATCCCTCTAATCCCCTAACTCTCCCATCAAAGACCATCCCTCTAATCCCCTAACTCTCCCATCGCAGACCATCCCTCTAATCCCCTAACTCTCCCATCAAAGACCATCCCTCTAATCCACTAACTCTCCCATCGAAGACCATCCCTCTAATCCTCTAACTCTCCCATCGAAGACCATCCCTCTAATCCCCTAACTCTCCCATCGCAGACCATCCCTCTAATCCCCTAACTCTCCCATCAAAGACCATCCCTCTAATCCCCTAACTCTCCCATCAAAGACCATCCCTCTAATCCTCTAACTCTCCCATTGCAGACCATCCCTCTAATCCCCTAACTCTCCCATCGAAGACCATCCCTCTAATCCCCTAACTCTCCCATCGCAGACCATCCCTCTAATCCCCTAACTCTCCCATTGAAGACCATCCCTCTAATCCCCTAACTCTCCCATCGCAGACCATCCCTCTAATCCCCGAACTCTCCCATCGAAGACCATCTCTCTAATCCCCTAACTCTCCCATCGAAGACCATCCCTCTAATCCCCTAACTCTCCCATTGAAGACCATCCCTCTAATCCCCTAACTCTCCCATCGCAGACCATCCCTCTAATCCCCGAACTCTCCCATCGAAGACCATCCCTCTAATCCTCTAACTCTCCCATCAAAGACCATCCCTCTAATCCCCTAACTCTCCCATCGAAGACCATCTCTCTAATCCCCTAACTCTCCCATCGAAGACCATCCCTCTAATCCTCTAACTCTCCCATCGAAGACCATCCCTCTAATCCCCTAACTCTCCCATCGCAGACCATCCCTCTAATCCCCTAACTCTCCCATCAAAGACCATCCCTCTAATCGCCTAACTCTCCCATCGCAGACCATCCCTCTAATCCTCTAACTCTCCCATTGCAGACCATCCCTCTAATCCCCTAACTCTCCCATCGCAGACCATCCCTCTAATCCCCTAACTCTCCCATCGAAGACCATCCCTCTAATACCCTAACTCTCCCGTCGAAGACCATCCCTCTAATCCCTTAACTCTCCCATCGCAGACCATCCCTCTAATCCCCTAACTCTCCCATCGAAGACCATCCCTCTAATACCCTAACTCTCCCATCGAAGACTATCCCTCTAATCCCCTAACTCTCCCATCGAAGACCATTCCTCTAATCCCCTAACTCTCCCATCGCAGACCATTCCTCTAATCCTCTAACTCTCCCGTCGAAGACCATCCCTCTAATCCCTTAACTCTCCCATCGAAGACTATCCCTCTAATCCCCTAACTCTCCCATCAAAGACCATCCCTCTAATCCCCTAACTCTCCCATCGAAGACCATCCCTCTAATCCCCTAACTCTCCCATCGAAGACCATCCCTCTAATCCCCTAACTCTCCCATCGCAGACCATCCCTCTAATCCTCTAACTGTCCCATCGAAGACCATCCCTCTAATCCTCTAACTGTCCCATCGAAGACCATCCCTCTAATCCCCTAACTCTCCCATCGCAGACCATCCCTCTAATCTCCTAACTCTCCCATCGAAGACCATCCCTCTAATCCCCTAACTCTCCCATCGAAGACCATCCCTCTAATCCCCTAACTCGCCCATCGAAGACCATCCCTCTAATCCCCTAACTCTCCCATCGAAGACCATCCCTCTAATCCCCTAACTCTCCCATCGCAGACCATCCCTCTAATCTCCTAACTCTCCCATCGAAGACCATCCCTCTAATCCCCTAACTCTCCCATCGCAGACCATCCCTCTAATCTCCTAACTCTCCCATCGAAGACCATCCCTCTAATCCCCTAACTCTCCCATCGAAGACCATCCCTCTAATCCCCTAACTCTCCCATCGAAGACCATCCCTCTAATCCCCTAACTCTCCCATCGCAGACCATCCCTCTAATCTCCTAACTCTCCCATCGAAGACCATCCCTCTAATCTCCTAACTCTCCCATCGAAGACCATCCCTCTAATCCCCTAACTCTCCCATCGAAGACCATCCCTCTAATCCCCTAACTCTCCCATCGAAGACCATCCCTCTAATCCCCTAACTCTCCCATCGCAGACCATCCCTCTAATCTCCTAACTCTCCCATCGAAGACCATCCCTCTAATCCCCTAACTCTCCCATCGAAGACCATCCCTCTAATCCCCTAACTCTCCCATCGCAGACCATCCCTCTAATCTCCTAACTCTCCCATCGAAGACCATCCCTCTAATCCCCTAACTCTCCCATCGAAGACCATCCCTCTAATCCCCTAACTCTCCCATCGCAGACCATCCCTCTAATCTCCTAACTCTCCCATCGAAGACCATCCCTCTAATCCCCTAACTCTCCCATCGCAGACCATCCCTCTAATCTCCTAACTCTCCCATCGAAGACCATCCCTCTAATCCCCTAACTCTCCTATCGAAGACCATCCCTCTAATCCCCTAACTCTCCCATCGAAGACCATCCCTCTAATCCCCTAACTCTCCCATCGCAGACCATCCCTCTAATCCTCTAACTGTCCCATCGAAGACCATCCCTCTAATCCTCTAACTGTCCCATCGAAGACCATCCCTCTAATCCCCTAACTCTCCCATCGCAGACCATCCCTCTAATCTCCTAACTCTCCCATCGAAGACCATCCCTCTAATCCCCTAACTCTCCCATCGAAGACCATCCCTCTAATCCCCTAACTCGCCCATCGAAGACCATCCCTCTAATCCCCTAACTCTCCCATCGAAGACCATCCCTCTAATCCCCTAACTCTCCCATCGCAGACCATCCCTCTAATCTCCTAACTCTCCCATCGAAGACCATCCCTCTAATCCCCTAACTCTCCCATCGCAGACCATCCCTCTAATCTCCTAACTCTCCCATCGAAGACCATCCCTCTAATCCCCTAACTCTCCTATCGAAGACCATCCCTCTAATCCCCTAACTCTCCCATCGAAGACCATCCCTCTAATCCCCTAACTCTCCCATCGAAGACCATCCCTCTAATCCCCTAACTCTCCCATCGAAGACCATCCCTCTAATCCCCTAACTCTCCCATCGCAGACCATCCCTCTAATCCCCTAACTCTCCCATCGAAGACCATCCCTCTAATCCCCTAACTCTCCCATCGAAGAACATCCCTCTCATCCTCTAAATCTCCCATCAAAGACCATCCCTCTAATCCCCTAACTCTCCCATCGAAGACCATCCCTCTAATCCCCTAACTCTCCCATCGAAGACCATCCCTCTAATCCCCTAACTCTCCCATCGAAGACCATCCCTCTAATCCCCTAACTCTCCCATCGAAGACCATCCCTCTAATCCCCTAACTCTCCCATCGAAGAACATCCCTCTAATCCCCTAACTCTCCCATCGAAGAACATCCCTCTAATCTCCTAACTCTCCCATCGAAGTACATCCCTCTAATCCCCTAACTCTCCCATCGAAGACCATCCCTCTAATCCCCTAACTCTCCATCGAAGACCATCCCTCTAATCCCCTAACTCTCCCATCGAAGACCATCCCTCTCATCCTCTAAATCTCCCATCGAAGACCATCCCTCTAATCCCCTAACTCTCCCATCGAAGACCATCCCTCTAATCCCCTAACTCTCCATCGAAGACCATCCCTCTAATCCCCTAACTCTCCCATCGAAGACCATCCCTCTAATCCCCTAACTCTCCCATCGCAGACCATCCCTCTAATCCTCTAACTCTCCCATCGAAGACCATCCCTCTAATCCCCTAACTCTCCCATCGAAGACCATCTCTCTAATCCCCTAACTCTCCCATCGAAGACCATCCCTCTAATCCCCTAACTCTCCCATCGCAGACCATCCCTCTAATCCCCTAACTCTCCCATCGCAGACCATCCCTCTAATCCCCTAACTCTCCCATCGCAGACCATCCCTCTAATCCCCTAACTCTCCCATCGCAGACCATCCCTCTAATCCCCTAACTCTCCCATCGAAGACTATCCCTCTAATCCCCTAACACTCCCATCGAAGACCATCCCTCTAATCCTCTAACTCTCCCATTGAGGACCATCCCTCTAATCCCCTAACTCTCCCATCGCAGACCATCCCTCTAATCCCCTAACTCTCCCATCGAAGACCATCCCTCTAATCCCCTCACTCTCCCATCGCAGACCATCCCTCTAATCCCCTAACACTCCCATCGCAGACCATCCCTCTATCCCCTAACTCTCCCATCGAAGACCATCCCTCTAATCCCCTAACTCTCCCATCGCAGACCATCCCTCTCATCCTCTAACTCTCCCATCGAAGACCACCCCTCTAATCCCCTAACTCTCCCATCGAAGACCATCCCTCTAATCCCCTAACTCTCCCATCGCAGACCATCCCTCTCATCCTCTAACTCTCCCATCGAAGACCACCCCTCTAATCCCCTAACTCTCCCATCGAAGACCATCCCTCTCATCCTCTAACTCTCCCACCGAAGACCATCCCTCTAATCCCCTAACTCTCCCATCGAAGACCATCCCTCTAATCCCCTAACTCTCCCATCGAAGACCATCCCTCTAATCCCCTAACTCTCCCATCGAAGACCATCCCTCTAATCCCCTAACTCTCCCATCGAAGACCATCCCTCTAATCCCCTAACTCTCCCATCGAAGACCATCCCTCCAATCCCCTAACTCTCCCATCGCAGACCATCCCTCTCATCCTCTAACTCTCCCATTGAAGACCATCCCTCTAATCCCCTAACTCTCCCATCGAAGACCATCCCTCTAATCCTCTAACTCTCCATCGAAGACCATCCCTCTAATCCCCTAACCCTCCCATCGCAGACCATCCCTCTAATCCCCTAACTCTCCCATCGCAGACCATCCCTCTCATCCTCTAACTCTCCATCGAAGACCATCCCTCTAATCCCCTAACTCTCCGATCGAAGACCATCCCTCTAATCCCCTAACCCTCCCATCGCAGACCATCCCTCTAATCCCCTAACTCTCCCATCGCAGACCATCCCTCTCATCCTCTAACTCTCCATCGAAGACCATCCCTCTAATCCCCTAACTCTCCCATCGAAGACCATCCCTCTCATCCTCTAACTCTCCCATCGAAGACCATCCCTCTAATCCTCTAACTCTCCATCGAAGACCATCCCTCTAATCCCCTAACCCTCCCATCGCAGACCATCCCTCTAATCCCCTAACTCTCCCATCGCAGACCATCCCTCTCATCCTCTAACTCTCCATCGAAGACCATCCCTCTAATCCCCTAACTCTCCGATCGAAGACCATCCCTCTAATCCCCTAACTCTCCCATCGAAGACCATCCCTCTAATCCCCTAACCCTCCCATCGCAGACCATCCCTCTAATCCCCTAACTCTCCCATCGCAGACCATCCCTCTCATCCTCTAACTCTCCATCGAAGACCATCCCTCTAATCCCCTAACTCTCCCATCGAAGACCATCCCTCTAATCCCCTAACTCTCCCATCGAAGACCATCCCTCTCATCCTCTAACTCTCCCATCGAAGACCATCCCTCTCATCCTCTAACTCTCCCATCGAAGATCATCCCTCTAATCCCCTAACTCTCCCATCGAAGATCATCCCTCTAATCTCCTAACTCTCCCATCGAAGACCATCCCTCTAATCTCCTAACTCTCCCATCGAAGACCATCCCTCTCATCCTCTAACTCTCCCATCGAAGACCATCCCTCTAATCCACTAACTCTCCCATCGAAGACCATCCCTCTAATCCCCTAACTCTCCCATCGAAGACCATCCCTCTAATCCCCTAACTCTCCATCGAAGACCATCCCTCTAATCCCCTAACTCTCCCATTGAGGACCATCTCTCTAATCCCCTAACTCTCCCATCGAAGACCATCCCTCTAATCCCCTAACTCTCCAATCGAAGACCATCCCTCTAATCCCCAACTCTCCCATCGAAGACCATCCCTCTAATCCCCTAACTCTCCCATCGCAGACCATCCCTCTAATCCCCTAACTCTCCCATCGCAGACCATCCCTCTAATCCCCTAACTCTCCCATCGAAGACCATCCCTCTAATCCCCTAACTCTCCCATCGAAGATCATCCCTCTAATCCCCTAACTCTCCCATCGAAGACCATCCCTCTAATCCCCTAACTCTCCCATCGAAGATCATCCCTCTCATCCTCTAACTCTCCCATCGAAGACCATCCCTCTAATCCCCTAACTCTCCCATCGAAGATCATCCCTCTAATCCTCTAACTCTCCCATTGAAGACCATCCCTCTAATCCCCTAACTCTCCCATCGAAGACCATCCCTCTAATCCCCTAACTCTCCCATCGAAGATCATCCCTCTCATCCTCTAACTCTCCCATCGAAGACCATCCCTCTAATCCCCTAACTCTCCCATCGAAGATCATCCCTCTAATCCCCTAACTCTCCCATTGAAGACCATCCCTCTAATCCCCTAACTCTCCCATCGAAGACCATCCCTCTAATCCCCTAACTCTCCCATCGAAGATCATCCCTCTCATCCTCTAACTCTCCCATCGAAGACCATCCCTCTAATCCCCTAACTCTCCCATCGAAGATCATCCCTCTAATCCCCTAACTCTCCCATTGAAGACCATCCCTCTAATCCCCTAACTCTCCCATCGAAGACCATCCCTCTAATCCCCTAACTCTCCCATTGAAGACCATCCCTCTAATCCCCTAACTCTCCCATCGAAGACCATCCCTCTAATCCCCTAACTCTCCCATTGAAGACCATCCCTCTAATCCCCTAACTCTCCATCGAAGACCATCCCTCTAATCCCCTAACTCTCCCATTGAAGACCATCTCTCTAATCCCCTAACTCTCCCATCGCAGACCATCCCTCTAATCCCCTAACTCTCCATCGAAGACCATCCCTCCAATCCCCTAACACTCCCATCAAAGACCATCCCTCTCATCCTCTAACTCTCCATCGAAGACCATCCCTCTAATCCCCTAACTCTCCCATCAAAGACCATCCCTCTAATCTCCTAACTCTCCCATCGAAGACCATCCCTCTAATCCCCTAACTCTCCCATCGAAGACCATCCCTCTAATCCCCTAACTCTCCCATCGAAGACCATCCCTCTAATCCCCTAACTCTCCCATCGAAGACCATCCCTCTAATCCCCTAACTCTCCCATCGAAGACCATCCCTCTAATCCCCTAACTCTCCCATCAAAGACCATCCCTCTAATCCCCTAACTCTCCCATCGAAGACCATCCCTCTAATCCCCTAACTCTCCCATCGCAGACCATCCCTCTAATCCTCTAACTCTCCCATCGAAGACCATCCCTCTAATCCCCTAACTCTCCATCGAAGACAATCCCTCTAATCCTCTAACTCTCCCATCGCAGACCATCCCTCTAATCCCCTAACTCTCCCATCGAAGACCATTCCTCTAATCCCTTAACTCTCCCATCGAAGACCATCCCTCTCATCCTCTAAATCTCCCATCAAAGACCATCCCTCTAATCCCCTAACTCTCCATCGAAGACAATCCCTCTAATCCTCTAACTCTCCCATCGATGACCATCCCTCTAATCCCCTAACGCTCCCATCGAAGACCATCCCTCTAATCCCCTAACTCTCCCATCGAAGACAATCCCTCTAATCCTCTAACTCTCCCATCGCAGACCATCCCTCTAATCCTCTAACTCTCCCATCGAAGACCATCCCTCTAATCCCCTAACTCTCCATCGAAGACAATCCCTCTAATCCTCTAACTCTCCCATCGCAGACCATCCCTCTAATCCCCTAACTCTCCCATCGCAGACCATCCCTCTAATCCTCTAACTCTCCCATCGCAGACCATCCCTCTAATCCTCTAACTCTCCCATCGAAGACCATCCCTCTAATCCCCTAACTCTCCATCGAAGACAATCCCTCTAATCCTCTAACTCTCCCATCGCAGACCATCCCTCTAATCCCCTAACTCTCCCATCGAAGACCATCCCTCTAATCCCTTAACTCTCCCATCGAAGACCATCCCTCTAATCCCCTAACTCTCCCATCGAAGACCATCCCTCTAATTCCCTAACACTCCCATCGAAGACCATCCCTCTAATCCTCTAAATCTCCCATCGAAGACCATCCCTCTAATCCCCTAACTCTCCCGTCGAAGACAATCCCTCTAATCCTCTAACACTCCCATCGAAGACCATCCCTCTAATCCTCTAACTCTCCCATCGATGACCATCCCTCTAATCCCCTAACGCTCCCATCGAAGACCATCCCTCTAATCCTCTAACTCTCCATCGAAGACAATCCCTCTAATCCTCTAACACTCCCATCGAAGACCATCCCTCTAATCCTCTAACTCTCCCATCGATGACCATCCCTCTAATCCCCTAACGCTCCCATCGAAGACCATCCCTCTAATCCTCTAACTCTCCCATCGAAGACCATCCCTCTCATCTCCCAACTCTCCCATCGAAGACCATCCCTCTAATCCCCTAACTCCCATCGAAGACCATCCCTCTAATCCCCTAACTCTCCCATCGAAGACCATCCCTCTAATCCCCTAACTCTCCCATCGAAGACCATCCCTCTCATCCTCTAACTCTCCCATTGAAGACCATCCCTCTAATCCTCTAACTCTCCCATCGAAGACCATCCCTCTAATCCCCTAACTCTCCCATCGAAGACCATCCCTCTGTTCCCCTAACTCTCCGATCGAAGACCATCCCTCTAATCCTCTAACTCTCCCATTGAAGACTATCCTTCTAATCCCCTAACTCTCCCATTGAAGACCATCCCTCTGATCCCCTAACTCTCCCATCAAAGACCATCCCTCTAATCGCCTAACTCTCCCATCGAAGACTATCCCTCTAATCCCCCAATTCTCCATTGAAGACCGTCCTTCTAATCCCCTAACTCTCCCATTCAAGACCATCCCTCTAATCCCCTAACTCTCACATTAAGGACCATCTGTCTAATCCCCTAACTCTCCCATTGACGACCATTCCTCTAATCCCCTAACTCTCCCATCGAAGACCATTCCTCTAATCCCCTAACTCTGCGATCGGAGACCATCCCTCTCGTCCTCTAACTCTCCCATCAAAGACCATCCCTCTAATCCCCTAACTCTCCCATCGAAGACCATCCCTCTAATCCCCTAACTCTCCCATCGAAGACCATCCCTCTAATCCCCTAACTCTCCCATTGAAGACCGTCCCTCTAATCCCCTAACTCTCTCATCAAGGACCATCTCCTAATCCCCTAACTCTCCCATTGAAGACCATCCCTCTAATCCCCTAACTCTCCCATCGAAGACCGTCCCTCTAATCCCCTAACTCTCTCATCAAGGACCATCTCCTAATCCCCTAACTCTCCCATTCAAGACCATCCCTCTAATCCCCTAACTCTCACATTAAGGACCATCTGTCTAATCCCCTAACTCTCCCATCGAAGACCATCCCTCTAATCCCCTAACTCTCCCATTGACGACCATTCCTCTAATCCCCTAACTCTCCCATCGAAGACCATCCCTCTAATCCCCTAACTCTCCCACCGAAGACCATCCCTCTAATCCTCTAAATCTCCCATCGAAGACCATCCCTCTAATCCCCTAACTCTCCATCGAAGACCATCCCTCTAATCCCCAACTCTCCCATCGCAGACCATCCCTCTAATCCCCTAACTCTCCCATCGAAGACCATCCCTCTGATCCCCTAACTCTCCCATCGAAGACCAGCCCTCTAATCCTCTAACTTTCCGATCGAAGACCATCCCTCTAATCCTCTAACTCTCCCATTGAAGACTATCCTTCTAATCCCCTAACTCTCCCATTGAAGACCATCCCTCTGATCCCCTAACTCTCCCATCAAAGACCATCCCTCTAATCGCCTAACTCTCCCATCGAAGACCATCCCTCTGATCCCCTAACTCTCCCATCGAAGACTATCCCTCTAATCCCCCAATTCGCCATTGAAGACCGTCCTTCTAATCCCCTAACTCTCCCATTCAAGACCATCCCTCTAATCCCCTAACTCTCACATTAAGGACCATCTGTCTAATCCCCTAACTCTCCCATTGACGACCATTCCTCTAATCCCCTAACTCTCCCATCGAAGACCATTCCTCTAATCCCCTAACTCTCCCATCAAAGACCATCCCTCTAATCCCCTAACTCTCCCATTGAAGACCATCCCTCTAATCCCCTAACTCTCCCATCGAAGACCGTCCCTCTAATCCCCTAACTCTCTCATCAAGGACTATCTCCTAATCCCCTAACTCTTCCATCGATGACCATCCCTCTAATCCTCTAACTCTCCCATCGAAGACCATCCCTCTAATCCCCTAACTCTCCCATCAAAGACCATCCCTCTAATCCCCTAACTCTCCCATCGAAGACCATCCCTCCAATCCCCTAACTCTCCCATCGAAGACCATCCCTCCAATCCCCTAACACTCCCATTGAGGACTATCCCTCTAATCCCCTAACTCTCCCATTGAAGACCATCCCTCTAATCCCCTAACTCTCCCATCGAAGACCATCCCTCTAATCCCCCAATTCTCCATTGAAGACCATCCCTCTAATCCCCTAACTCTCCCTTCGAAGACCATCCCTCTAATCCCCTAACTCTCCCATCGAAGACCATCCCTCTAATCCCCCAATTCTCCATTGAAGACCATCCCTCTAATCCCCTAACTCTCCCATCGAAGACCATCCCTCTAATCCCCCAATTCTCCATTGAAGACCATCCTTCTAATCCCCTACTCACCCATCGAAAACCATCCCTCTAATCCCCTAACTCTCAGATCAAGGACCATCTGTCTAATCCCCTAACTCTCCCATCGAAGACCATCCCTCTAATCCCCTCACTCTCCCATCGCAGACCATCCCTGTAATCCCCTAACTCTCCCATCGAAGACCATCCCTCTAATCCCCTAACTCTCCCATCGAAGACCATCCCTCTAATCCCCTAACTCTCCCATCGCAGACCATCCCTCTAATCTCCCAACTCACCCATCGAAGACCATCCCTCTAATCCCCTAACTCTCCCATCGCAGACCATCCCTCTAATCTCCCAACTCACCCATCAAAGACCATCCCTCTGATCCCCGAATTCTCTGATCGAAGACCATCCCTCTAATCTCCTAACTCTCGCATCGAAGACCATCCCTCTAATCCCCTAACTCTCCCATCGAAGACCATCCCTCTAATCCCCTAACTCTCCGATCGAAGACCATCCCTCTAATCCCCTAACTCTCCGATCGAAGACCATCCCTCTAATCTCCTAACTCTCTGATTGAGGACCATCCCTCTAATCCTCTAACACTTGTTGGCAAGTCGGATATTTGCGTCTGTGATTGGAACGGGACCGTGCTAAGTGGTCACCGTTTACCGCCAATGGAAGTGTGAAGGTATCTTCATTTCTGCTTTTGTTCCAGACTGTCTTCCTGTACCTCACAAGATGACAAAACAGTCCATCGTCTATACCCTGATGCCCTTGGTAGGAATGATTCTGTTCTGCTTCGTTCAAGTCTACACGTTCAGGTTACGGAGAGTGATAGCGGCCTTCTGCTTCCCAAAGGTAAATGCCCCTTTCCGCGTTTACACCGCCTTCCCACCTCCTGCTCGGAGACAGCCCCTTGCCCCCCTCACACACACACACACACACACACACACACAGGACCACTGACAAACAAGAACGATCGTGCCTCCTATCCTCATTCGCAGCGGGACTCGTCCACCGAATCGCCTCTGTGCTCGCTGGAGAAAGACTCGGATAGGTTTAGCTCCTGGTCCCCATCCTATCCGTGTGTTTGTCAAGATGCCTTTTGAACGCCGTTAATGTATCTGCTTCCACAGCCTCCCCTGGCCACGCGTTCCAGACACTCACCACCCTCTGTGTAAAATACCTGCCTCGCACATCTCCTCGAAACTGTGCCCCACGGACCTTAAACCTGTGCCCCCTGGTGACTGCCCCCTCCACCCTGGGAAAGAGTGCCTGCCCATCCACTCTATCCACGCCCCTCATAATCTTGTCGACCTCGATCAGGTCGCCCCTCAACCTCCGTCTTTCTAATGAAAACAGTCCGCGTCTATTCAGCCTCTCCGCATCGCTCACAGCCTCCAGACCAGGCAACATCCTGGTGAACCTCCTCTGCACCCTCTCCAAAGCCTCCACATCCTTCTGGCAGTGTGGCGACCAGAATTGTGCGCAATATTCCAAGTGCGGCCTTACCGAGGTTCTACACAACTGCAGCCTGGCTCGCCAGTTTTTATACTCGATGCCCCGTCCAATGAAGGCAACATCCGCTGGTTCTGGACACCCTCCACCATCGGGAACATCCTTCCTGCATCGACCCTGTCCAGTCCGGTGAGAGTTTTATCGGTTTCTATGAGATCCCCCCCCCCTCATTCTTCTGAACTCCAGCGAGAACAGTCCTAACCCACTCAATCTCTCCTCGTACGTCAGTCCCGCCATCCCAGGAATCGGTCTGGTAAACCCTCGCTGCACTCCCTCCAGAGCAAGAACATCCTTCCTCAGATAAGGAGACCAAAACTGGCCACAATACTCCAGGTGTGGCCTCACTAAGGCCCTGTATAATTGCAGCAACACATCCCTGCTCCTCTACTCGAATCCTCTCGCTATGAAGGCCAACATACCATTAGCCTTCTTTACCGCCTGCTGCACCTCCATGCTGACCTTCAGCGACTGGTGCACAAGGACACCCAGGTCCCGCTGCACACTCCCCTCTCCCAATTTATAACCATTCAGATATTAGTCTGCCTTCTCGCTTTTGCGACCAAAGTGGCTAACCTCACATTTATCCAAATTATACTGCATCTGCCATTCATTGGCCCACTCGCTCAGCCTATCCAAATCACACTGAAGGACCTCTGTATCCTCCTCACAGCTCACCCTCCCACCCAACTTGGCGTCATCTGGAGATCTGACATTTTGTTCCCTCATCTAAATCATGGATCTACATTGTGGACAGCTGGGGTCTGTCATGTGAGAGTACCTTTAAGAAATGGGTGATTAAGAAATAGCTCTACTGGATGTACCTTTAAGAAATGGGTACGGGGCAGCAAGGCGGCGCAGTGGTTAGCACTGCTGCCTCGCGGCGCCGAGGTCCCGGGTTCGATCCCGGCTCTGGGTCACTGTCCGGGTGGAGTTTGCACATTCTCCCCGTGTCTGCGTGGGTTTCGCCCCCCACAACCCAAAAATGTGCAGGGTAGGTGGATTGGCCGCGCTACACTGCCCCTTAATTGGAAAACAATAATTGGATGATCTAAATTTAGAAAAAGAAAAGAAATGGGTGTTTATTAGAGAGCTGCGGCGATGTCAGAGAGTGGGCGGAGCTGGGCTGTCTGTCTGCTTTACTTTCGTTTTAGGCTGTTTGCTACAGGGTGTGTTTTAGTTTTGTTTTGAGAGCTGGATACCTGCAGGCAAAGCAAGGAGCTGCATAAGGATCCCTCTCTGCAAACTAAAGACTCTCTCCAAATCAATTGGGCGATGTCAAAGTGCTGACTGCTCTCAGTAGGGAATTCAAACCTGATCTTGGTGTTAAAAAGGGTCTTTTGTCTTCTGGATGTTGTTTGGGAATTTATTAAGGGTTATCTATAGAGTACTGTATTCTTTGGGGATTTATTGGTGTTGATAGTTGTTAAGATGTTTACTGGGGGTTTATAAAGTGGTAACTGGTTTCGTAAATAAACATTGTTTTAATTTAAAAGTACTGGGGATCTCTATTGCATCACACCTGCAGAGTGGGCCCGTGTGTTCCCCATAACCACAATCTAGTCAAAGTTGTGGGTCAGGTGAACTCCATGATGTACTTTGGGGTTCTCTAAACCCTGGCCATAACAGGCCCCAGCGCCGATCCCCGCGGTACCTCACTAATCACGGCCTGCCAATTCGGAGAAAGACTCATTTATTCCTACCCTGTGTTTCCTGTCTGCCAACCAGTTTTCTCCGCAGTTGGGGCAGGGCTTGGTTTCATTGGGACAGTGCGACAATGAGAGCTTCCTCTTGGTCCCGTCCGCTTGGGACACAGGTGCAAGGTTTCTCCTCCTGAATCCACTCGCCATCCCGACTCGGAAATATATTGGCCGTTCCTGCGCCGGGACTGAATCCTGGAACTCCCTCCCGAACAGCACGGTGGATGTACCTACGCCCCAGGGACTCTGCGTGTTCAAACTATTGCGACTCAACCAAATAAACTAAATTAATTAGATCGCCTCACAGGAATACTGCCTTCAACACAACCAAAGATCAAAGGAGATTGAAATGCGCTCACATGGGGTCATTAAAGCAATTTGGACACTGTGGTACCCACAGAGTACGGAAGGGTTCAGGAAGTTGGCTCCCCAATCTCCTTCCCAAGGGGCAATTAGCGCTGGATAATACATACTGGGCCCGGCCAGAGCGGCCCCATATCCCAGAAAAATAACTCTTATTCAAAAATTGGGACATTTCATTTGAAACTCGGCAAGTTGTTGTGACGGGGGAAGACCCTGCCTGAAAGGGGGGTGGGGGCAGATTCAATAGGAAGTTTCATAGGATTTACAGTGCAGAAGGAGGCCATTCGGCCCATCGAGTCTGCGCCGGCCCTTGGAAAGAGCACCCTACCCAAGCCCACACCTCCACCCTATCCCCATGCCTCCACCACCACATCCCTGTAACCACACTTAACCCAATCTTTTGGACACTAAGGGCAATTTATCATTGGCCAATCCTCCTAACCTGCACATCTTTGGACATTAAGGGACAATTTAGCATGGTCAATCCACCTAACCTGCACATCTTTGGACACTAAGGGACAATTTAGCACGGCCAATCCACCTAACTTGCACATCTTTGGACACTAAGGGCAATTTAGCACGGCCAATACACCTAACCTGCACATCTCTGGACACTGAGGGACAACTTAGCACGGCCAATCCACCTGACCTGCACATCTTTGGACACTAAGGGACAATTTAGGACGGCAATCCACCTAACCTGCACATCTCTGGACACTAAGGGACAATTTAGCGCGGCCAATCCACCTAACCTGCACATCTTTGGACACTAAGGGACAATTTAGCACGGCAAATCCACCTAACCCGCACATCTTTGGACTGTGGGAGGAAACCGGAGCACCCGGAGGAAACCCACGCACACACGGGGAGAACGTGCAGACTCCACACAGACAGTGACCCAAGCCGGAATTGAACCTGGGACCCTGGAGCTGTGAAGCATCTGTGCTACCGTGCTGCCTCATAGGGGGGGGGGGAAATGAGGGAAATACTGTAAGGGGCAAAATCACCAGTGCCCTTGATCACGGTCTGTGGGATCTGACACGTTCTTTCCTTTGATGTCGCAGAGAGAAAAGAAGCGCGCTCTGTTCCTCTACAATGACTATCTGCGGAAGAGGATTGCGTACGCCGAGACCCAACGCAAGAAAATTCTCCTTCAGGCTCGCGAAAAACAGCTGTGGGTAAGAGGCAGATGGTCTTGTCCAGTTCAACCCTCCCCATTGACAGACATTCCCCTACCTGATGGAGCGATCCGCCTTAATCCCGGATAACTTCTATATATAAACAACCCCGAACTCCTCGATTAGATTCCAGTCTGTAACCCACACCCGGGTATCTGTTATTCTATATATAAACCACCCCGAACCCCTCGATTAGATTCCAGTCAGTAACTCACTCCCGGGTATCTGTTATTCTGTATATAAACCACCCTGAACCCCACGATTAGATTCCAGTCTGTAACTCACTCCCGGGTATCTGTTATTCTATATATAAACCATACCGAACCCCTCGATTAGATTCCAGTCTGTAACTCACTCCCGCGTATCTGTTATTCTATATATAAACCACCCCAAACCCCTCGATTAGATTCCAGTCTGTAACTCACTCCCGAGTATCTGTTATTCTATATAAACCACCCTGAACCCCTCCATTAGATTCCAGTCTGTAACTCACTCCCGGGTATCTGTTATTCTATATATAAACCACCCCGAACTCCTCGATTAGATTCCAGTCTGTAACTCACTCCCGCGTATCTGTTATTCTATATATAAACCACCCCAAACCCCTCGATTAGATTCCAGTCTGTAACTCACTCGCGTGTATCTGTTATTCTATATATAAACCACCCCGAACTCCTCGATTAGATTCCAGTCTGTAACTCACTCCCGGGTATCTGTTATTCTGTATATAAACCACCCCGAACCCCTCGATTAGATTCCAGTCTGTAACTCACTCCCGGGTATCTGTTATTCTATATATAAACCACCCCGAACCCCTCGATTAGATTCCAGTCTGTAACTCACTCCCGGGTATCTGTTATTCTATATATAAACCACCCTGAACCCCTCCATTAGATTCCAGTCTGTAACTCACTCCCGAGTATCTGTTATTCTATATATAAACCACCCCAAACCCCTCGATTAGATTCCAGTCTGTAACTCACTCCCGGGTATCTGTTATTCTATATATAAACCACCCCGAACCCCTCGATTAGATTCCAGTCTGTAACTCACTCCCGCGTATCTGTTATTCTATATATAAACCACCCCAAACCCCTCGATTAGATTCCAGTCTGTAACTCACTCGCGGGTATCTGTTATTCTATATATAAACCACCCCGAACTCCTCGATTAGATTCCAGTCTGTAACTCACTCCCGGGTATCTGTTATTCTATATATAAACCACCCCAAACCCCTCGATTAGATTCCAGTCTGTAACTCACTCCCGGGTATCTGTTATTCTATATATAAACCACCCCGAACCCCTCGATTAGATTCCAGTCTGTAACTCACTCCCGGGTATCTGTTATTCTATATATAAACCACCCTGAACCCCTCGATTAGATTCCAGTCTGTAACTCACTCCCGGGTATCTGTTATTCTATATATAAACCACCCCGAACCCCTCGATTAGATTCCAGTCTGTAACTCACTCCCGGGTATCTGTTATTCTATATATAAACCACCCCAAACCCCTCGATTAGGTTCCAGTCTGTAACTCACTCCCAGGTATCTGTTATTCTCTATATAAACCACCCCGAACCCCTCGATTAGATTCCAGTCTGTAACTCACTCCCGGGTATCTGTTATTCTATATATAAACCACCCCGAATCCCTCGATTAGATTCCAGTCTGTAACTCACTCCCGGGTATCTGTTATTCTATATATAAACCACCCCGAACCCCTCGATTAGGTTCCAGTCTGTAAGGCTCTCCCGGGTATCTGTTATTCTATATATAAACCACCCTGAACCCCTCGATTAGATTCCAGTCTGTAACTCACTCCCGGGTATCTGTTATTCTATATATAAACCACCCGAACCCCTCGATTAGATTCCAGTCTGTAACTCACTCCCGGGTATCTGTTATTCTATATGTAAACCACCCCGAACCCTTCGGTTAGATTCCAGTCTGTAACTCACTCCCGGGTATCTGTTATTCTCTATATAAACCACCCCGAACCTCTCAATTAGATTCCAGTCTGTAACTCACTCCCGGGTATCTGTTATTCTATATATAAACCACCCGAACCCCTCGATTAGATTCCAGTCTGTAACTCACTCCCGGGTATCTGTTATTCTATATATTAACCACCCTGAACCCCTCGATTAGATTCCAGTCTGTAACTCACTCCCGGGTATCTGTTATTCTATATATAAACCACCCGAACCCCTCGATTAGATTCCAGTCTGTAACTCACCCCCGGGTATCTGTTATTCTATATATAAACCACACCGAACCCCTCGTTTAGATTCCAGTCTGTAACTCACTCCCGGGTATCTGTTATTCTATATATAAACCACCCCGAACCCCTCGATTAGATTTCAGTCTGTAACTCACTCCCGGGTATCTGTTATTCTATATATAAACCACGCCGAACCCCTCGATTATATTACAGTCTGTAACTCACTCTCGGGTATCTGTTATTCTATATAAAACCACCCCGAACCCCTCGATTAGATTCCAGTCTATAACTCACTCCCAGGTATGTGTTATTCTATATATAAACCACACCGAACCCCTCGTTTAGATTCCAGTCTGTAACTCACTCCCGGGTATCTGTTATTCTATATATAAACCACCCCGAACCCCTCGATTAGATTTCAGTCTGTAACTCACTCCCGGGTATCTATTATTCTATATATAAACCACCCTGAACCCCTCGATTAGGTTCCAGTCTGTAAGGCTCTCCCGGGTATCTGTTATTCTATATATAAACCACCCCGAACCCCTCGATTAGATTTCAGTCTGTAACTCACTCCCGGGTATCTGTCATTCTATATATAAACCACGCCGAACCCCTCGATTAGATTCCAGTCTGGAACTCACTCCCGGGTATCTGTTATTCTATATATAAACCACCCTGAACCCCTCGATTAGAATCCAGTCTGTAACTCACTCCCGGGAATCTGTTATTCTATATATAAACCACCCCGAACCCCTCGATTAGATTCCAGTCTGTAACTCACTCCCAGGTATCTGTTATTCTGTATATAAACCACCCCGAACCCCTCGATTAGATTCCAGTCTGTAACTCACTCCCGGGTATCTGTTATTCTATATATAAACCACCCCGAACCCCTCGATTAGATTCCAGTCTGTAACTCACTCCCAGGTATCTGTTATTCTATATATAAACCACCCCGAACCCCTCGATTAGATTCCAGTCTGTAACTCACTCCCAGGTATCTGTTATTCTGTATATAAACCACCCCGAACCCCTCGATTAGATTCCAGTCAGTAACTCACTCCCGGGTATCTGTTGTACTATATATAAACCCCCCTGAACCCCTCGATTAGATTCCAGTCTGTAACTCACTCCCGGGTATCTGTTATTCGATATATAAACCACCCTGAACCCCTCGATTAGATTCCAGTCTGTAACTCACTCCCGGGTATCTGTTATTCTATATATAAACCACCCCGAACCCCTCGATTAGATTCCAGTCTGTAACTCACTCCCGGGTATCTGTTATTCTATATATAAACCACCCCGAATCCCTCGATTAGATTCCAGTCTGTAACTCACTCCCGGGTATCTGTTATTCTATGTATAAACCACCCCGAACTCCTCGATTAGATTCCAGTCTGTAACTCACTCCCGGGTATCTGTTATTCTGTATATAAACCACCCCAAACCCCTCGATTAGATTCCAGTCTGTAACTCACTCCCGGGTATCTGTTATTCTATATATAAACCACCCCAAACCCCTCGATTAGATTCCAGTCTGTAACTCACTCTCGGGTATCTGTTATTCTATATATAAACCACCCCGAAACCCTCGATTAGATTCCAGTCTGTAACTCACTCGCGGATATCTGTTATTCTATATATAAACCACCCCGTACCCCTCGATTAGATTCCAGTCTGTAACTCACTCCCGGGTATCTGTTATTCTATATATAAACCACCCCGAACCCCTCGATTAGATTCCAGTCTGTAACTCACTCCCGGGTATCTGTTATTCTGTATATAAACCACCCTGAACCCCTCGATTAGATTCCAGTCTGTAACTCACTCCCGGGTATCTGTTATTCTATATATAAACCACCCCGAATCCCTCGATTAGATTCCAGTCTGTAACTCACTCCCGGGTATCTGTTATTCTATGTATAAACCACCCCGAACTCCTCGATTAGATTCCAGTCTGTAACTCACTCCCGGGTATCTGTTATTCTGTATATAAACCACCCCAAACCCCTCGATTAGATTCCAGTCTGTAACTCACTCCCGGGTATCTGTTATTCTATATATAAACCACCCCAAACCCCTCGATTAGATTCCAGTCTGTAACTCACTCTCGGGTATCTGTTATTCTATATATAAACCACCCCGAAACCCTCGATTAGATTCCAGTCTGTAACTCACTCGCGGATATCTGTTATTCTATATATAAACCACCCCGTACCCCTCGATTAGATTCCAGTCTGTAACTCACTCCCCGGTATCTGTTATTCTATATATAAACCATCCTGAACCCCTCGATTAGATTCCAGTCTGTAACTCACTCCCCGGGTATCTGTTATTCTATATATAAACCACGCCGAACCCCTCGATTAGATTCCAGTCTGTAACTCACTCCTGGGTATCTGTTATTCTATATATAAACCACCCCGAACCCCTCGATTAGATTCCAGTCTGTAACTCACTCCCGGGTATCTGTTATTCTGTATATAAACCACCCTGAACCCCTCGATTAGATTCCAGTCTGTAACTCACTCCCGCGTATCTGTTATTCTATATATAAACCACCCCGAACCCCTCGATTAGATTCCAGTCTGTAACTCACTCCCGGGTATCTGTTATTCTATATATAAACCACCCCGAACCCCTCGATTAGATTCCAGTCTGTAACTTACTTCCGGGTATCTGCTATTCTATATATAAACCACCCTGAACCCCTCGATTAGATTCCAGTCTGTAACTCACTCCCGGGTATCTGTTATTCTATATATAAACCACCCCGAACCCCTCGATTAGATTCCAGTCTGTAACTCACTCCCGGGTATCTGTTATTCTATATATAAACCACCCCGAACCCCTCGATTAGATTCCAGTCTGTAACTCACTCCCGGGTATCTGTTATTCTATATATAAACCACCCCGAACCCCTCGATTAGATTCCAGTCTGTAACTTACTTCCGGGTATCTGCTATTCTATATATAAACCACCCTGAACCCCTCGATTAGATTCCAGTCTGTAACTCACTCCCGGGTATCTGTTATTCTATATATAAACCACCCCGAACCCCTCGATTAGATTCCAGTCTGTAACTCACTCCCGGGTATCTGTTATTCTGTATATAAACCACCCTGAACCCCTCGATTAGATTCCAGTCTGTAACTCACTCCCGGGTATCTGTTATTCTATATATAAACCACCCTGAACCCCTCGATTAGATTCCAGTCTGTAACTCACTCCCGGGTATCTGTTATTCTATATATAAACCACCCCGAACCCCTCGATTAGATTCCAGTCTGTAACTCACTCCCGGGTATCTGTTATTCTATATATAAACCACCCCGAACCCCTCGATTAGATTCCAGTCTGTAACTCACTCCCGGGTATCTGTTATTCTATATATAAGCCACCCTGAACCCCTCGATTAGATTCCAGTCTGTAACTCACTCCCGGGTATCTGTTATTCTATATATAAACCACCCTGAACCCCTCGATTAGATTCCAGTCTGTAACTCACTCCCGGGTATCTGTTATTCTATATATAAACCACCCTGAACCCCTCGATTAGATTCCAGTCTGTAACTCACTCCCGGGTATCTGTTATTCTATATATAAACCACCCTGAACCCCTCGATTAGATTCCAGTCTGTATCTCACTCCCGGGTATCTGTTATTCTATATATAAACCACCCCGAACACCTCGATTAGATTCCAGTCTGTAACTCACTCCCGGGTATCTGTTATTCTATATATAAACCACCCGAACCCCTCGATTAGATTCCAGTCTGTAACTCACTCCCGGGTATCTGTTATTCTATATATAAACCACCCTGAACCCCTCGATTAGATTCCAGTCTGTAACTCACTCCCGGGTATCTGTTATTCTATATATAAACCACCCTGAACCCCTCGATTAGATTCCAGTCTGTAACTCACTCCCGGGTATCTGTTATTCTATATATAAACCACCCTGAACCCCTCGATTAGATTCCAGTCTGTATCTCACTCCCGGGTATCTGTTATTCTATATATAAACCACCCCGAACACCTCGATTAGATTCCAGTCTGTAACTCACTCCCGGGTATCTGTTATTCTATATATAAACCACCCGAACCCCTCGATTAGATTCCAGTCTGTAACTCACTCCCGGGTATCTGTTATTCTATATATAAACCACCCCGAACCCCTCGATTAGATTCCAGTCTGTAACTCACTCCCGGGTATCTGTTATTCTATATATAAACCACCCTGAACCCCTCGATTAGATTCCAGTCTGTAACTCACTCCCGGGTATCTGTTATTCTGTATATAAACCACCCCGAACCCCTCGATTAGATTCCAGTCTGTAACTCACTCCCGGGTATCTGTTATTCTATATATAAACCACCCCGAACCCCTCGATTAGATTCCAGTCTGTAACTCACTCCCGGGTATCTGTTATTCTATATATAAACCCCCCAGAACCCCTCGATTAGATTCCAGTCTGTAACTCACTCCCGGGTGTGTTATATTCTCTTCCGTAACCCCTGTGATTTGGCTCCCGTGTGGCGATCATGTGTTTTATTTTTTGAGCGTAACCTTTTCCCATTCCAACCGTTTATTTATTGAGAGTATCTTTGGTAACTGTTCACTTCCTCGGGGAAGGGTTGTGTTTTGCCAGCGCGATTGTGTTCGTGTGTGAGAGATGGAATGCTCACTGAAGCGATCTTGTCAGACGTAGATTGCGAAGGTTATTTAAGCGGCGTCAGTTAAAGTGCGGCAGTCATTGAATCCCTGCAGTTCAGAAGGAGGCCTTTCGGCCTTTAAAGCCTGCACCGACCCAGTGGACGAGCACCCTGATCTAGGTCCACGGCCGCACCCTATCCCAGTAATCGCGTATCCCCACCCGAACTGCACATCTCTGGACTGTGAGAGGACGCCGGAACTGTGGCCGGCAGCAGGGTAGCATGAGTGGTTAGCACTGTGGCTTCACAGCGCCAGGGTCCCAGGTTCGATTCCCCGCTGGGTCACGGCCTGTGCGGAGTCTGCACATTCTCCCCCATGTGTGCGTGGGTTTCCTCCGGGTGCTCCGGTTTCCTCCCACAGTCCAAAGACGTGCGGGTTAGGTGGTTTGGCCGTGCTAAATTGTCCCTTAGTGTCCAAAGATGTGCAGGTTAGGTGGATTGGCCGTGCTAAATTGTCCCTTAGTGTCCAAAGATGTGCAGGTTAGGTGGATTGGCCGTGCTAAATTGTCCCTTAGTGTCCAAAGATGTGCGGGTTAGGTGGATTGGCCGTGCTAAATTGTCCCTTAGTGTCCAAAGATGTGCAGGTTAGGTGGATTGGCCGTGCTAAATTGTCCCTTAGTGTCCAAAGATGTGTGGGTTAGGTGGATTGGCCGTGCTAAATTGTCCCTTAGTGTCCAAAGATGTGCGGGTTAGGTGGTTTGGCCGTGCTAAATTGTCCCTTAGTGTCCAAAGATGTGCAGGTTAGGTGGATTGGCCATGCTAAATTGTCCCCTAGTGTCCAAAGATGTGCAGGTTAGGTGGATTGGCCATGCTAAATTGTCCCTTAGTGTCCAAAGATGTGCAGGTTAGGTGGATTGGCCAGGATAAATTGCCCCTTAGTGTCCAAAGATGTACAGGTTAGGTGGATTGGCCGCGCTAAATTGCCCCTGAGTAACCAAAGATGTACAGGTTAGGTGGATTGGCCGCGCCAAATTGCCCCTGAGTAACCAAAGATGTGCAGGTTAGGTGGATTGGCTGTGCTAAATTACCCCTTTGTGTCTAAAGATGTGCAGGTTAGGTGGATTGGCCGTGCTAAATTGTCCCTTAGTGTCCAAAGATGTGCAGGTTAGGTGGATTGGCCGTGCTAAATTGTCCCTTAGTGTCCAAAGATGTGCAGGTTAGGTGGATTGGCCGTGCTAAATTGTCCCTTAGTGTCCAAAGATGTGCAGGTTAGGTGGATTGGCCGTGCTAAATTGTCCCTTAGTGTCCAAAGATGTGCAGGTTAGGTGGATTGGCCAGGATAAATTGTCCCTTAGTGTCCAAAGATGTGCAGGTTAGGTGGATTGGCCGTGCTAAATTGTCCCTTAGTGTCCAAAGATGTGCAGGTTAGGTGGATTGGCCGTGCTAAATTGTCCCTTAGTGTCCAAAGATGTGCAGGTTAGGTGGATTGGCCAGGATAAATTGCCCTTAGTGACCAAAAAAGGTTTGGAGGGGTTACTGGGATCGGGTGGAAGTGAGGGCTGAAGTGGGTCGCCGCAGACTCGATGGGCCGAATGGCCTCCTTCTGCACTGTATGTTCTGTGTATCTATGTAACTACCGGAGGAAACGCGCGCAGACACGGGACACGTACACTTCCCACTGTCACCCAAGGCCGGAATCGAACCTGAGTCCCTGGCGCTGCGAGGCAGCGGTGCTAACCACTGTGTCACCCTGCCCGCCCCTTGAGGCTGTTTAGGAATGCGGGTTTTGAAGCTGATGTACCATCAGTTACCACGAGAGGAGAATGGTGGAACAATCGAGGCTTTATTGAACGAGATGTTGTGCCTCCTGTCGCTGGAATCAGAATGGCTGCAGCACGGCGAGCACACACTCTTATACCCCGCCTGCTGGGCGGAGCCAGCTGGCAGGGATTTACCATCGTACCTGCAATATACGGGCAGTGCCGTAATACATATAATAGACCAGTAGTGGTGTGGGGTCGGACCAAGGGGATTTGGAGGGTGTCGGTTGGAGGTTGGGTCTCAGGAAGTGGGAGTGGTCGGGGAGGGGTCGACCGTGTGGGCTGGAGCGGCCTCACTTGGCACGAATTGACCGGGGGGGGGGGGGGGCAACGATCTTATTGAAAGGGGTGGCCTTCCTCCCGCTCCGAAGCCGGCTGCCGTAGGGGAGACGCGTCGGGTGATGTCGCTTTTTTTCCGTCGGGACGCTCTGACCTCTGAATTCTCTTTGACCCTTGCAGCAGCTGCGGGGGGTGGCAGGCGCGCTCCACCGCCGGCTCCCCTGCCTCCGGAGGTTCCTACGCAAGCGCTGCGTGGTCTGCAGCGAGGGGCCCACGCCCACCTCGTACTACTGCCCCAACGTGGGCTGCGGGGCCATGTACTGCCGCGTCTGCTGGAAGGACATGAAGCGGTTCTGCTTCGCCTGCATGCCCTTCGAGGACTTCGTATCGGGCGGGAGTGACACCGAGAACGACCCTATCTACGCCGAGTGAGGCACCTCCTGCGCAAGCTCACCTCCCGTTCTAATCCCCCCCGCCCACACCCGCCCCCGAATCCCAAGGACTCAAATCCACGGGATAAAAGACTCCCTCCGTCCTCCCTATCTCTGTAACCTCCTCCACTCCTACACCCCCTCCCTATCTCTGTAACCTCCTCCAGCCCCGACACCCCCTCCCTATCTCTGTAACCTCCTCCAGTTCCTACACCCCCTCCCTATCTCTGTAACCTCCTCCAGCCCCTACACCCCCTCCATATCTCTGTAACCTCCTCCAGCCTCTACACCCCCTCCCTATCTCTGTAACCTCCTCCTGCCCCTACACCCCCCTCCCTATCTCTGTAACCTCCTCCAACCCCTACACCCCCTCCCTATCTCTGTAACCTCCTCCAGCCCCTACATCCCCCTCCCTATCTCTGTAACCTCCTCCAGCCCCTACACCCCCTCCCTATCTCTGTAACCTCCTCCAGCCCCTACACCCCCTCCCTATCTCTGTAACCTCCTCCAGCCTCTACACCCCCTCCCTATCTCTGTAACCTCCTCCAACCCCTACACCCCCTCCCTATCTCTGTAACCTCCTCCAGCCCCTACACCCCCCTCCCTATCTCTGTAACCTCCTCCAGCCCCTACACCCCCTCCCTATCTCTGTAACCTCCTCCAGCCCCTACATCCCCCTCCCTATCTCTGTAACCTCCTCCAGCCCCGACACCCCCCTCCCTATCTCTGTAACCTCCTCCAGCCCCTACACCCCCTCCCTATCTCTGTAACCTCCTCCAGCCCCGACACCCCCCTCCCTATCTCTGTAACCTCCTCCAGCCCCCACAACCCCCTCCCTATCTCTGTAACCTCCTCCAGTCCCTACACCCCCTCCCTATCTCTGTAATGGGATCTCGGTGAATGGGGTGGATTGGTTACCCGTAGCAACCAGGGAAATGGGGCCTGCGGGAATGGGATCCATTAGTTAACCATAGTAACTATGGCAATAGGGCCTGGCGGAATGGGAAGAATTGGTTACCCATAGCAACCAGGGGAATGTCGCCTGGCGGAATGGGATGGGTTAGTTACCCATAGCAACCAGGGAAATGGGATCTGGGGGAATGGGATAGTTTGTTTACCCATAGAAACCAGGGAAATGGGGCCTGCGGGAATGGGATAGTTTGGTTACCCATAGCAACCAGGGGAATGGGATCTGGGAGCATGGGATGGATTTGTTACCCTTAGCAAACAGGGGATGGGGCCTGGAGGAGTGGGATGGGTTGGTTGCCCATAGCAACCAGGGGAAGAGGGCCTTGTCGGGAATTCCTGTTGCACGCTGGTTACCTCTAGTAACCGGTGGGATGGGGAGGGGGAGGAGGGATGGAAAGGAGGGCCTGGGGCGATGGGACGGGGCTTTGGAGCTAAAAGCACGAAGGAAGCTCCTGATAAAACCCGGCCTTGTTTAGCCCTCTGGCGAAGGCGCCACACCTGAGGGGGGGCTGCCATCTTGCCCGACCTTAAATAATTGGAACAAATGGCACAAAAATGGAGCACCCAGGGGTAAAGTTTAACCGCAAACACCAGCTCTCCCGAGACGTGAACGCGACGCATCATACGAACCTCGCCAAAATGGTCGGAGGAGGTACGGATACCCCCTCTTAGCCTACAGTCTCCCACTCCACCTCCCTCCACCCCGAACCCACGTTGCTTCAAGGGGAGCAATTAAGATTTTCCAAGCTCGTCGAGGTCACGTCAACTGAATACAATCTCCCAAAATGTCAGCCCCCCCCCCCCACGCCCAACTCCTCGTAGGAGGGCAGGACGGGGAACGTGGCGATCAGTGTGTTTTTCGTCAATGTTACTGTATAAATGATTGGTTTGTAACAAATGTGTGTCTTGGTCAGATTTCTTTCTGGGCTCGAAAGCCCGATCTCTTGTTTTAATTTTATAAGAGCGTGAGGAAAGTCCAATTCGCCCCACACACAAACGTATTTTTAACAGGCCTTATTATGAACATGGGGCGGAACTTTCCGACCTCCCGCCGGGTCGGAGAATCGCCGGGGGCGGGGGGGATCTGGCCCCGGGGGATGCCCCCACGGTGGCCTGGCCCGCGATCGGGGCCCACCGACCCGCGGGCGGGCCTGTGCCGTGGGGGAACTCTTTCCCTTCCGCCTCCGCCACGGCCTCCACCATGGCGGAGGCGGAAGAGGCTCTCCCCACTGCGCATGCGCGGGAAACTGACAGCGGCCGCTGACGCTCCCGCGCGTGCGCCGGGAAACGGACAGCGGCCGCTGACGCTCCCGCGCATGCGCCGCATTTCCGCGCCAGCTGGCGGGGCAACAAACGCCATTTCCGCCAGCTGGCGGGGCGGAAATCCCTCCGGCGTCGGCCTAGCCCTAACATTGAGGGCCAGCGCGATGCCCGTCTGATTGGCGCCGCTTTAGGCGCCAGTCGGCGGACATCGCGCCGTTGGGGGAGAATTTCGCTCAATATCTTTAACATTACGCAAGAAAATAGCTTAGAATCGCCCCCAAAACAATGCTAATCAGTAAAGTAACAGAATAACCCTTAACTGCTATCTTAACTTCCACTCAAACAACAGAACCATCTCCGCTCTCAATCCACTTCTGAATGCAGTTGCCAATCAGGTCTGCTTGCCGTCGAGAGATGTCTTGGATCGTCCAAAGAACCAGACAGCTCAGGAACAGGCCCTTCGGCCCTCCAAGCCTGTACCTCATGATACCACCCTTGGCCAAACCCCTCAGCTATACCCAAGGAACATAGCACAGGAGCACTTTGAGTAAGAGAGATCTTTTGAGATGGTTTGTAAGAAAGAGACCAGACAGTGAGTCGCATGATGAAGAATCTCTACCTGTACCTCTTCAGGAAACATTAATGCTCATTTCCAGTCACAAACACAACACGTGTCTGTGACAGTCCCTGGCACCAGCCATTACGGCATCATCGTGCTCAGCTGAATACAAACGGCAGGAATCTCCGAGCCGCCAGTTCGGTTTCCCAGCGTGGAGCGTCCGCAGTCAGCCGGCCAATAGGGTTTCTCATTGCGGCTCCCCCCACTCCGTTGGGGTGTTGGGGACGCTTCCAGCGAAGGGGAGGATCCGGCATGGAGATTCGCACTGGCGGAGAGTCCCGTAATCCAGAGGGTCAGTGCTGAGGGAGTGCCGCGCTGTGGTGGGTCAGTACTGACGGAGTGCCGCACTGTGGGAGGGTCAGTACTGAGGGAGCGCTGCACTGTCGGAGGGTCAGTACTGAGGGAGCGCTGCACTGTCGGAGGGTCAGTACTGAGGGAGCGCCGCACTGTGGGAGGGTCAGTACTGAGGGAGCGCCGCACTGTGGGAGGGTCAGTACTGAGGGAGCACCGCACTGTGGGAGGGTCAGTACTGAAGGAGCGCCGCACTGTCGGACGGGTCAGTACTGAGGGAGCGCCGCACTGTGGGAGGGTCAGTACTGAGGGAGCGCCGCACTGTGGGAGGGTCAGTACTGAGGGAGTGCTGCACTGTCGGAGGGTCAGTGCTGAGGGAGCGCCGCACTGTCAGAGGGTCAGTACTGAGGGAGCGCCGCCCTGTGAGAGGGTCAGTACTGAGGGAGCTCCGCACTGTGGGAGGGTCAGTACTGAGGGAGTGCCTCACTGTCAGAGGGTCAGTACTGAGGGAGTGCCTCACTGTGGGAGGGTCAGTACTGAGAGAGTGCCGCACTGTGGGAGGGTCAGTACTGAGCGAGCGCCGCACTGTCAGAGGGTCAGTACTGAGGGAGTGCCGCACTGTCGGAGGGTCAGTACTGAGGGAGTGTCGCACTGTCGGAGGGTCAGTACTGAGCGAGCGCCGCACTGTCGGAGGGTCAGTACTGAGGGAGGGCCGCACTGTCGGAGGGTCAGTACTGAGGGAGTGCCGCACTGTCAGAGGGTCAGTACTGAGGGAGTGCCGCACTGTCAGAGGGTCAGTACTGAGGGAGTGTCGCACTGTCGGAGGGTCAGTACAGAGGGAGTGCCGCACTGTGGGAGGAGCAGTACTGAGGGAGTGCTGCACTGTGGGAGGGTCAGTACTGAGGGAACGCCGCGCTGTGGGAGGGTCAGTACTGAGGGAGCGCCGCACTGTGGGAGGGTCAGTACTGAGGGAGTGCCGCACTGTCGGAGAGTCAGTACTGAGGGAGCACCGCACTGTCGGAGGGTCAGTACTGAGGGAGCCGGACTGTCAGAGGGTCAGTACTGAGGGAGCGCCGCACTGTCGGAGGGTCAGTACTGAGGGAGCGCCACACTGTGGGAGGGTCAGTGCTCAGGGAGCGTCGCACTATCGGTGCGTCAGTACTGAGGGAGTGCCGCACTGTCAGAGGGTCAGTACTGAGGGAGTGCTGCACTGTGGGAGGGTCAGTACTGAGGGAGTGCCGCACTGTCAGGGGGTCAGTACTGAGGGAGCGCCGCACTGTCAGAGGGTCAGTACTGAGGGAGCGCCGCACTGTGATGGGAATAGAAGGATACGGAACCAGGAAGTGTAGAAGATTGTAGTTTAGTCGGGCAGTATGGTCGGCACGGGCTTGGAGGGCCGAAGGGCCTGTTCCTGTGCTGTACATTTCTTTTTTCTTTGTTCTGTGGGAGGGTCAGTGCTCAGGGAGTGTCGCACTGTCAGAGGGTCAGTACTGAGGGAGCGCAGCACTGTCGGAGGGTCATTACTGAGGGGGTGCCGCACTGTGGGAGGGTCAGTACTGAGGGAGCACCGCACTGTGGGAAGGTCAGTACTGACGGAGCGCCGCACTTTCGGAGGGTCAGTATTGAGGGAGCGCCGCACTGTCGGAGGATCAGCACTGAGGGACCGTACTGAGGGAGCGCCTCACTGCTGGTGGGTCAGGACCGAGGGAGCCCCGCACTGTCGGAGGGTCAGTACTGAGGGAGCCTCACTGTCAGAGGGTCAGTACTGAGGGAGGGCCACACTATCAGAGGGTCAGTACATGAGGGACCCCGCACTGTCGGAGGGTCAGTACTGAGGGAGTGCCGCACTGTGGGAGGGTCAGTACTGAGGGAGCGCCGCACTGTCGGAGGGTCAGTACTGAGGGAGCTCCACACAGTTGGTGGGTGTAGCGCACAAAGACTCACGAGAGACGAATAGAGATGAAGTCGATGAGGCTTTATTAAGCGCGACTTGTTCCCCGCAGTTCAGACACAGACTGGCCTGCGGGGGAGAACTCCTGGTTCTTATACTCCGCCTTCAGGGCGGAGCTAGAGGTCAACAGCCAACCAGGACCCGGGATCTGTCAGCCAATGAAATCACGGCATCACAGTCCCACATGACCCCTAATGCATACTACCACAGTGGGTCAGTACTGAGGGAGCGCCGCACTGTAGGAGATTCAGTACTGAGGGAGCACTGCACTGTTGGAGGGTCAGTACTGAGGGAGCGCCGCACTGTGTGAGGGTCAGTGCTGAGGGAACGCCGCACTGTGGGAGGGTCAGTACTGAGGGAGCACCGCACTGTCGGAGGGTCAGTACTGAGGGGACGCCGCACTGTGGGAGGGTCAGTACTGAGGGAGCACCACACTGTCGGAGGGTCAGTACTGAGGTAGCGCCGCACTGTCGGAGGGTCAGTATTGAGGGAGCGCCGCACTGTCAGAGGATCAGTACTGAGGGAGCGCCGCACTGTGGGAGGGTCAGCATTGAGGGAGCGCCGCACTGTCCGAGGGTCAGCACTGAGAGGGCGCTGCACTGTGGGAGGGTCAGTACTGAGGGAGCGCAGCACTGTGGGAGGGTCAGTACTGAGGGGGCGCCGCACTGTGGGAGGGTCAGTACTGAGGGGGCGCCGCACTCTGGGAGGGTCAGAACTGAGGGAGCGCCGCACTTTCGGAGGGTCAGTATTGAGGGAGCGCCGCACTGTCAGAGGATAAGCACTGAGGGACCGTACTGAGGGAGTGCCTCACTGCTGGTGGGTCAGTACCGAGGGAGCCCCGCACTGTCGGAGGGTCAGTACTGAGGGAGCCCTGCACTGTGGGAGGGTCAGTACTGAGGGGGCGCCGCACTGTGGGAGGGTCAGTACTGAGGGGGCGCCGCACTGTGGGAGGGTCAGTACTGAGGGAGCACCACACTGTGGGAGGGTCAGTACTGAGGGAGCACCGCACAGTCGGAGGGTCAGTGCTGAGGGAGCGCCGCACTGTCGGAGGGTCAGTATTGAGGGAGCGCCGCACTGTCAGAGGATCAGCACTGAGGGACCGTACTGAGGGAGCGCCTCACTGCTGGTGGGTCAGGACCGAGGGAGCCCCTCACTGTCGGAGGGTCAGTACTGAGGGAGCCCTGCACTGTCGGAGGGTCAGTACTGAGGGAGCCGCACTATCAGAGGGTCAGTACTGAGGGACCCTGCACTGTCGGAGGGTCAGTACTGAGGGAGTTCCACACAGTTGGTGGGTGTAGCGCACAAAGACTCACGAGAGACGAGTAGAGATGAAGTCGATGAGGCTTTATTAAGCGTGACTTGTTCCCCGCAGTTCAGTAACAGACTGGCCTGCGGGGGAGAACTCCTGGTTCTTATACTCCGCCTTCAGGGCGGAACTAGAGATCAACAGCCAACCAGGACCCGGGATCTGTCAGCCAATGACATCACGGCTTCACAGTCCCACATGACCCTAATGCATACTACCACAGTGGGTCAATACTGGGGGAGTGCCGCATTGTTGGAGGGTCAGTACTGAGGGAGTGCCGCACTGTCAGAGGGTCAGTACTGAGGGAGCGCCGCACTGTCGGAGGGTCAGTACTGAGGGAGCACTGCACTGTCGGATGGTCAGTGCTGAGGGAGTGCCGCACTGTCGGAGGGTCAGTACTGAGGGAGCACTGCACTGTCGAATGGTCAGTACTGAGGGAGCACCACACTGGGAGGGTCAGTACTGAGGGAGCGCCGCACTGTCGGAGGGTCAGTACTGAGGGAACGCCGCACTGTGGGAGGGTCAGTACTGAGGGAGCACTGCACTGTGTGAGGGTCAGTGCTGAGGGAGCGCCACACTGTCGGTGGGTCAGTACTGAGGGAGCTTCACACAGTTGGTGGGTCAGTACTGAGGGAGCGCCGCACCGTGGGAGGGTCAGTGCTGAGGGAGCGCCGCACAGTAGGAGGGTCAGTACTGAGGGAGCACCGCACTGTCGAATGGTCAGTACTGAGGGAGCACCGCACTGTGTGAGGCTCAGTATTGAGGGAGTGTCGCACTGTCGGAGGGTCAGTACTGAGGGAGTGCCGCACTGTGGGAGGGTCAGTAATGAGGGAGCCGCACACTCGGAGGGTAAGTATTGAGGGAGTGCCCCACTGTGGGTGGGTCAGTACTGAGGGAGCACCGCACTGTGGGAGGGCCAGTACTGAGGGAGTGCCGAACTGTCGGAGGGTCAGTACAGAGGGAGCGCCGCACTGTCGGAGGGTCAGTACAGAGGGAGCGCCGCACTGTCGGAGGGTCAGTACTGAGGGAGCGCCGCACTGTCAGAGGGTCAGTACTGAGGGAGCGCCGCACTGTCAGAGGGTCAGTACGGAGGGAGATCCACACAGTTGGTGGGTCAGTACTGAGGGGGCGCCGCACTGTGGGAGGGTCAGTATGAGGAAGCGCCGCACTGTGGGAGGGTCAGTACTGAGGGAGTGCCGCACTGTCGGAGGGTCAGTACGGAGGGAGCGCTGCACTGTTGGAGGGTCAGTACTGAGGGAGCACCGCACTGTGGGAGGGTCAGTACTGAGGGAGCGCCGCACTGTGGGAGGGTCAGTACTGAGGGAGTGCCGCACTGTCGGTGGGTCAGTACTGAGGGAGTGCCGCACTGTCGGTGGGTCAGTTCTGAGGGAGTGCCGCACTGACGGAGGGTCAGTACTGAGGGAGCACCGCACTGTCGGTGGGTCAGTACTGAGGGAGCGCCGCACTGTCGGAGGGTCAGTACTGAGGGAGTGCCGCACTGTCGGAGGGTCAGTACTGAGGGAGTGCCGCACTGTCGGTCGGTCAGTACTGAGGGAGTGCCGCACTGTCGGAGGGTCAGTACTGAGGGAGTGCCTCACTGTCAGAGGGTCAGTACTGAGGGAGTGCCGCACTGTGGGAGGATCAGTACTGAGGGAGAGCCTCACTGTCAGAGGGTCAGTACTGAGGGAGTGCCGCACTGTGGGAGGGTCAGTACTGAGGGAGTGCCGAACTGTTGGAGGGTCAGTACTGAGGGAGTGCCGCACTGTCGGAGGGTCAGTACTGAGGGAGTGTCGCACTGTCGGAGGGTCAGTACTGAGCGAGCGCCGCACTGTCGGAGGGTCAGTACTGAGGGAGGGCCGCAATGTCGGAGGGTCAGTACTGAGGGAGTGCCGCACTGTCAGAGGGTCAGTACTGAGGGAGTGACGCACTGTCAGAGGGTCAGTACTGAGGGAGTGCCGCACTGTCGGAGGGTCAGTACAGAGGGAGTGTCGTACTGTCAGAGGGTCAGTACTGAGGGAGTGCCGCACTGTGGGAGGAGCAGTACTGAGGGAGTGCTGCACTGTGGGAGGGTCAGTACTGAGGGAACGCCGTGCTGTGGGAGGGTCAGTACTGAGGGAGCGCCGCACTGTGGGAGGGTCAGTACTGAGGGAGTGCCGCACTGTCGGAGAGTCAGTACTGAGGGAGCACCGCACTGCCGGAGGGTCAGTACTGAGGGAGCCGGACTGTCAGAGGGTCAGTCCTGAGGGAGCGCCGCACTGTCGGAGGGTGAGTACTGAGGGAGCGCCACACTGTGGGAGGGTCAGTACTGAGGGAGTGCTGCACTGTGGGAGGGTCAGTACTGAGGGAGTGCCGCACTGTCAGAGGGTCAGTACTGAGGGAGCGCCGCACTGTCGGAGGGTCAGTACTGAGGGAGCGCCGCACTGTGGGAGGGTCAGTGCTCAGGGAGCATCGCACTGTCAGAGGGTCAGTACTGAGGGAGCGTCGCACTGTGGGAGGGTCAGTACTGAGGGGGCACCGCACTGTGGGAGGGTCAGTACTGAGGGAGCACCGCACTGTGGGAAGGTCAGTACTGACGGAGCGCCGCACTTTCGGAGGGTCAGTACTGAGGGAGTGCCGCACTGTCGGAGGGTCAGTACTGAGGGAGTGCCGCACTGTCGGAGGGTCAGTACTGAGGGAGTGCCGCACTGTCTGAGGGTCAGTACTGAGGGAGTGCCGCACTGTCAGAGGGTCAGTACTGAGGGAGTGCTGCACTGTGGGAGGGTCAGTACTGAGGGAGTGCCGCACTGTCAGACGGTCAGTACTGAGGGAGCGCCGCACTGTCGGAGGGTCAGTACTGAGGGAGCGCCGCACTGTGGGAGGGTCAGTGCTCAGGGAGCGTCGCACTGTCGGAGGGTCAGTACTGAGGGAGCTCCACACAGTTGGTGGGTCAGTACTGAGGGGGCACCGCACTGTGGGAGGGTCAGTACTGAGGGAGCACCGGACTGTGGGAAGGTCAGTACTGACGGAGCGCCGCACTTTCGGAGGGTCAGTATTGAGGGAGCGCCGCACTGTCGGAGGGTCAGTATTGAGGGAGCGCCGCACTGTCAGAGGATCAGCACTGAGGGACCGTACTGAGGGAGCGCCTCACTGCTGGTGGGTCAGGACCGAGGGAGCCCCGCACTGTCGGAGGGTCAGTACTGAGGGAGCCTCACTGTCAGAGGGTCAGTACTGAGGGAGTGCCGCACTGTGGGAGGGTCAGTACTGAGGGAGCGCCGCACTGTCGGAGGGTCAGTACTGAGGGAGCGCCGCTCTGTGGGAGGGTCAGTACTGAGGGACCCCGCACTGTCGGAGGGTCAGTACTGAGGGAGCTCCACACAGTTGGTGGGTGTAGCGCACAAAGACTCACGAGAGACGAATAGAGATGAAGTCGATGAGGCTTTATTAAGCGTGACTTGTTCCCCGCAGTTCAGACACAGACTGGCCTGCGGGGGAGAACTCCTGGTTCTTATACTCCGCCTTCAGGGCGGAGCTAGAGGTCAACAGCCAACCCGGACCCGGGATCTGTCAGCCAATGACATCACGGCTTCACAGTCCCACATGACCCCTAATGCATACTACCACAGTGGGTCAGTACTGAGGGAGCGCCGCACTGTCGGAGAGTCAGTACTGAGGGAGCACTGCACTGTTGGAGGGTCAGTACTGAGGGAGCGCCGCACTGTGGGAGGGTCAGTGCTGAGGGAACGCCGCACTGTGGGAGGGTCAGTACTGAGGGAGCACCGCACTGTCCAAGGGTCAGCACTGAGGGGGCGCCGCACTGTGGGAGGATCAGTACTGAGGGAGCGCCGCACTGTCGGAGGGTCAGTACTGAGGGAGCGCCGCACTGTCCGAGGGTCAGCACTGAGGGGGCGCCGCACTGTGGGAGGGTCAGTACTGAGGGAGAGCCGCACTGTGGGAGGGTCAGTACTGAGGGGGCGCCGCACTGTGGGAGGGTCAGTACTGAGGGGACGCCGCACTGTGGGAGGGTCAGAACTGAGGTAGCGCCGCACTTTCGGAGGGTCAGTATTGAGGGAGCGCCGCACTGTCAGAGGATCAGCACTGAGGGACCGTACTGAGGGAGCGCCTCACTGCTGGTGGGTCAGGACTGAGGGAGCCCCGCACTGTCGGAGGGTCAGTACTGAGGGAGCGCCGCACTGTGGAGGGTCAGTGTGAGGGAGTGCCGCACTGTCAGAGGGTCTGTACTGAGGGAGCGCCTCACTGCAGGTGGGTCAGGACCGAGGGAGTCCCGCACTGTCGGAGGGTCAGTACTGAGGGAGCACCACACTGTCAGAGGATCAGTACTGAGGGAGCGCCGCACTGTCAGAGGGTCAGTATTGAGGGGGCGCCGCACTGTGGGAGGGTCAGTACTGAGGGGGCGCCGCACTGTGGGAGGGTCAGTACTGAGGGAGCACCACACTGTGGGAGGTTCAGTACTGAGGGAGCACCGCACAGTCGGAGGGTCATTGCTGAGGGAGGGCCGCACTGTGGGAAGGTCAGTACTGAGGGGGCGCCGCACTGTGGGAGGGTCAGTACTGAGGGAGCACCACACTGTGGGAGGGTCAGTACTGAGGGAGCACCGCACAGTCGGAGGGTCAGTGCTGAGGGAGCGCCGCACTGTCGGAAGGTCAGTATTGAGGGAGCGCCGCACTGTCAGAGGATCAGCACTGAGGGACCGTACTGAGGGAGCGCCTCACTGCTGGTGGGTCAGGACCGAGGGAGCCCCTCACTGTCGGAGGGTCAGTACTGAGGGAGCCCTGGACTGTGGGAGGGTCAGTACTGAGGGAGCCGCACTGTCAGAGGGTCAGTACTGAGGGAGTGCCACACTATCAGAGGGTCAGTACTGAGGGACCCCGCACTGTCGGAGGGTCAGTACTGAGGGAGTTCCACACAGTTGGTGGGTGTAGCGCACAAAGACGCACGAGAGACGAATAGAGATGAAGTCGATGAGGCTTTATTAAGCGTGACTTGTTCCCCGCAGTTCAGTAACAGACTGGCCTGCGGGGGAGAACTCCTGGTTCTTATCCTCCGCCTTCAGGGCGGAACTAGAGTTCAACAGCCAACCAGGACCCGGGATCTGTCAGCCAATGACATCACGGCTTCACAGTCCCACATGACCCTAATGCATACTACCACAGTGGGTCAGTACTGAGGGAGCGCCGCATTGTTGGAGGGTCAGTACTGAGGGAGTGCCGCACTGTCAGAGGGTCAGTACTGAGGGAGCGCCGCACTGTGGGACGGTCAGTGCTGAGGGAGTACCACACAGTGGGAGGGTCAGTACTGAGGGAGCGCCGCACTGTCGGATGGTCAGTGCTGAGGGAGTGCCGCACTGTCGGAGGGTCAGTACTGAGGGAGCACTGCACTGTCGAATGGTCAGTACTGAGGGAGCACCACACTGGGAGGGTCAGTACTGAGGGAACGCCGCACTGTGGGAGGTTCAGTTCTGAGGGAGCACCGCACTGTGTGAGGGTCAGTGCTGAGGGAGCGCCACACTGTCGGTGGGTCAGTACTGAGGGAGCTCCACGCAGTTGGTGGGTCAGTACTGAGGGAGCACCGCACCGTGGGAGGGTCAGTGCTGAGGGAGCGCCGCACAGTAGGAGGGTCAGTACTGAGGGAGCACCGCACTGTCGAATGGTCAGTACTGAGGGAGCACCGCACTGTCGGAGGGTCAGTACTGATGGAGCGTCGCACTGTGTGAGGTTCAGTATTGAGGGAGCGTCGCACTGTCGGAGGGTCAGTACTGAGGGAGTGCCGCACTATGGGAGTGTCAGTAATGAGGGAGCCGCACTCTCGGAGGGTAAGTATTGAGGGAGCGCCCCACTGTGGGTGGGTCAGTACTGATGGAGCCGCAAACTCGGAGGGTAAGTATTGAGGGAGCGCCCCACTGTGGGTGGGTCAGTACTGAGGGAGCACCGCACTGTGGGAGGGCCAGTACTGAGGGAGTGCCGAACTGTCGGAGGGTCAGTACAGAGGGAGCGCCGCACTGTCGGAGGGTCAGTACAGAGGGAGCGCCGCACTGTCGGAGGGTCAGTCTGAGGGAGCGCCGCACTGTCAGAGGGTCAGTACTGAGGGAGCGCCGCACTGTCAGAGGGTCAGTACGGAGGGAGATCCACACAGTTGGTGGGTCAGTACTGAGGGGGCGCCGCACTGTGGGAGGGTCAGTATGAGGAAGCGCCGCACTGTCAGAGGGTCAGTACTGAGCGAGCACTGCACTGTCAGAGGGTCAGTACTGAGGGAGTGCCGCACTGTCGGAGGGTCAGTACTGAGGGAGTGCTGCACTGTCGGAGGGTCAGTACTGAGGGAGCACCACACTATGGGAGGGTCAGTACTGAGGGAGCGCCGCACTGTAGGAGGGTCAGTACTGAGTAAGCGCCGCACTGTGGGAGTGTCTGTACTGAGGGAGTGCCGCACTGTGGGAGGGTCAGTACTGAGGGAGTGCCGCACTGTCGGTGGGTCAGTACTGAGGGAGTGCCGCACTGCCGGAGGGTCAGTACTGAGGGAGCCCCGCACTGTCGGTGGGTCAGTACTGAGGGAGTGCCGCACTGTCGGAGGGTCAGTCCTGAGGGAGTGCCGCACTGTCGGAGGGTCAGTACTGAGGGAGTGCCGCACTGTCGGTGGGTCAGTACTGAGGGAGTGCCGCACTGTCGGAGGGTCAGTACTGAGGGAGTGCCTCACTGTCAGAGGGTCAGTACTGAGGGAGTGCCGCACTGTGGGAGGATCAGTATTGAGGGAGTGCCTCACTGTCAGAGGGTCAGTACTGAGGGAGTGCCGCACTGTCGGAGGGTCAGTCCTGAGGGAGTGCCGCACTGTCAGAGGGTCAGTACTGAGGGAGTGCCGCACTGTGGGAGGATCAGTACTGAGGGAGTGCCGCACTGTCAGAGGGTCAGTACTGAGGGAGTGCCGCACTGTCAGAGGGTCAGTACTGAGCGAGCACCGCACTGTCAGAGGGTCAGTACTGAGGGAGTGCCGCACTGTCGGAGGGTCAGTACTGAGGGAGTGCCGCACTGTCAGAGGGTCAGTACTGAGGGAGTGCCGCACTGTGGGAGGATCAGTACTGAGGGAGTGCTGCACTGTCAGAGGGTCAGTACTGAGGGAGCGCCGTACCGTCGGAGGGTCAGTACTGAGGGAGCGCCGCACTGTGGGAGGGGCAGTACTGAGGGAGCGCCACACTATCAGAGGGTCAGTACTGAGGGAGCGCCGCACTGTTGGAGGGTCAGTACTGAGGGAGCGCCGCAGTGTCGGTTGGTCAGGACTGAGGGAGTCCCGCACTGTCGGAGAGTCAGTACTCAGGGAGCACCGCACTGTTGGAGGGTCAGTACTGAGGGAGTGCCGCACTGTCAGAGGGTCAGTACTGAGGGAGCGCCGCACTGTTGGAGGGTCAGTACTGAGGGAGCGCCGCACTGTCGGTTGGTCAGGACTGAGGGAGTCCCGCACTGTCGGAGAGTCAGTACTCAGGGAGCACCGCACTGTCGGAGGGTCAGTACTGAGGGAGCGCCGCACTGTGGGAGGGTCAGTACTGAGGGAGTGCCGCACTGTGGGAGGGTCACTACTGAGGGAGTCCCGCACTGTCAGAGGGTCAGAACTGAGGGAGCGCCGCACTGTCAGAGGGTCAGTACTGAGGGAGCGCCGCACTGTCGGAGGGTCAGTATTGAGGGAGCGCCGCACTGTCAGAGGATCAGCACTGAGGGACCGTACTGAGGGAGCACCTCACTTCTGGTGGGTCAGGACCGAGGGAGCCCCGCACTGTCGGAGGGTCAGTACTGAGGGAGCCCTGCACTGTGGGAGGGTCAGTACTGAGGGAGCACCACACTGTCAGAGGATCAGTACTGAGGGGGCGCCGCACTGTCGGAGGGTCAGTACTGAGGGGGCGCCGCACTGTGGGAGGGTCAGTACTGAGGGAGCGCCGCACTGTGGGAGGGTCAGTACTGAGGGAGCACCACAGTGTCAGAGGATCAGTACTGAGGGAGCACCACACTGTGGGAGGGTCAGTACTGAGGGAGCACCACAGTGTCAGAGGATCAGTACTGAGGGAGCGCCGCACTGTGGGAGGGTCAGTGCTGAGGGAGCGCCGCACTGTGGGAGGGTCAGTATTGAGGGAGCGCCGCACTGTCGGAGTGTCAGTATTGAGGGAGCGCCGCACTGTCAGAGGATCAGCACTGAGGGACAGTACTGAGGGAGCGCCTCACTGCTGGTGGGTCAGGACCGAGGGAGCCCTGCACTGTCGGAGGGTCAATACTGAGGGACCCCGCACTGTCGGAGGGTCAATACTGAGGGACCCCGCACTGTCGGAGGGTCAGTACTGAGGGAGCTCCACACAGTTGGTGGGTGTAGCGCACAAAGACGCACGAGAGACGAATAGAGATGAAGTCGATGAGGCTTTATTAAGCGTGACTTGTTCCCCGCAGTTCAGTAACAGACTGGCCTGCGGGGGAGAACTCCTGGTTCTTATCCTCCGCCTTCAGGGCGGAACTAGAGGTCAACAGCCAACCAGAACCCGCGATCTGTCAGCCAATGACATCACGGCTTCACAGTCCCACATGACCCTAATGCATACTACCACAGTGGGTCAATACTGGGGGAGTGCCGCATTGTCGGAGGGTCAGTACTGAGGGAGTGCCGCACAGTCAGAGGATCAGTACTGAGGGAGTGCCGCACTGTCAGAGGATCAGTGCTGAGGGAGCGCCACACAGTGGGAGGGTCAGTACTGAGGGAGCGCCGCACTGTCGGATGGTCAGTGCTGAGGGAGTGCCGCACTGTCGGAGGGTCAGTACTGAGGGAGCACTGCACTGTCGAATGGTCAGTACTGAGGTAGCAGCACACTGGGAGGGTCAGTACTGAGGGAGCACCGCACTGTGTGAGGGTCAGTGCTGAGGGAGCGCCGCACTGTCGGAGGGTCAGTACTGAGGGAGCTCCACACAGTTGGTGGGTCAGTACTGAGGGAGCACCGCACTATGGGTGGGTCAGGACTGAGGGAGCGCCGCACTGTCGGAGGGTCAGTACTGAGGGAGTGCTGCACTGTGGGAGGGTCAGCACTGAGGGAGCGCCGCACTGTCGGATGGTCAGTGCTGAGGGAGTGCCGCACTGTCGGAGGGTCAGTACTGAGAGAGCACTGCACTGTCGAATGGTCAGTACTGAGGGAGCCCCGCACTGGGAGGGTCAGTACTGAGGGAACACCGCACTGTGGGAGGGTCAGTACTGAGGGAGCACCGCACTGTCGAATGGTCAGTACTGAGGGAGCTCCACACAGTTGGTGGGTCAGTACTGAGGGAGCACCGCACTATGGGTGGGTCAGGACTGAGGGAGCACCGCACTATGGGAGGGTCAGTGCTGAGGGAGCACCGCACTATGGGAGGGTCAGTGCTGAGGGAGCGCCGCACAGTAGGAGGGTCAGTACTGAGGGAGCACCGCACTGTCGAATGGTCAGTACTGAGGGAGCACCGCACTGTCGGAGGGTCAGTACTGAGGGAGCCGCACTGTCGGAGGGTAAGTATTGAGGGAGCGCCCCACTGTGGGTGGGTCAGTACTGAGGGAGCACCACACAGTGGGAGGGTCAGTACTGAGGGAGTGCCGCACTGTCGGAGGGTAAGTATAGAGGGAGCGCAGCACTGTCAGAGGGTCAGTGCTGAGGGAGCGCTGCACTGTCAGAGGGTCAGTACTGAGGGAGCACCGCACTGTGAGAGGGTCAGTACTGAGGGAGCTCCACACAGTTGGTGGGTCAGTACTGAGGGGGCGCCGCACTGTGGGACGGTCAGTGCTGAGGAAGTGCCGCACTGTCGGAGGGTCAATACAGAGGGAGTGCCGCACTGTCAGAGGGTCAGTACTGAGGGAGCGCTGCACTGTCGGAGGGTCAGTACTGAGGGAGCGCCGCACTGTCGGAGGGTCAGTACTGAGGGAGCGCCGCACTGTCGGAGGGTCAGTACTGAGGGAGCGCCGCACTGTGGGAGGGTCAGTACTGAGGGAGCGCCGCACTGTCGGAGGGTCAGTACTGAGGGAGCGCCGCACTGTCAGAGGGTCAGTACTGAGGGAGCGCCGCACTGTGGGAGGGTCAGTACTGAGGGAGCGCCGCACTGTGGGAGGGTCAGTGCTGAGAGAGCACCGCACTGTGGGAGGGTCAGTACTGAGGGAGCGCCGCACTGTGGGAGGGTCAGCGCTGAGGGAGCACCGCACTGTGGGAGGGTCAGTGCTGAGGGAGCGCCGCACTGTCAGAGGATCAGCACTGAGGGACCGTACTGAGGGAGCGCCTCACTGCTGGTGGGTCAGGACCGAGGGAGCCCCGCACTGTCGGAGGGTCAGTACTGAGGGAGCCGCACTATCAGAGGGTCAGTATTGAGGGAGCGCCGCTCTGTCAGAGGATCAGTACGGAGGGAGCGCCGCACTGTGGGAGGGTCAGTACTGAGGGAGTGCCGCACTGTCGGAGGGTCAGTACTGAGGGAGCTCCGCACTGTCGGAGGGTCAGTACTGAGGGAGTGCCGCACTGTGGGAGGGTCAGTACTGAGGGAGCACCGCACTATGGGTGGGTCAGGACTGAGGGAACACCGCACTGTGGGAGGGTCAGTGCTGAGGGGGCGCCGCACAGTAGGAGGGTCAGTATTGAGGGAACACCGCACTGTCGAATGGTCAGTACTGAGGGAGCACCGCACTGTGTGAGGGTCAGTGCTGAGGGAGCGCCGCACTGTCGGAGGGTCAGTACTGAGGGAGCTCCACACAGTTGATGGGTCAGTGCTGAGGGAGCGCCGCACAGTGGGAGGGTCAGTACTGAGGGAGCACCGCACTGTCGAATGGTCAGTACTGAGGGAGCGCCGCACTGTCGGAGGGTCAGTACTGAGGCAGCACCGCACTGTGGGAGGGTCAGTACTGAGGGAGCGCCGCACTGTCGGAGGGTCAGTACTGAGGGAGCGCCGCACTGTCGGAGGGTCAGTTCTGAGGGAGCACCGCACTGTTGGATGGTCAGTACTGAGGGAGCGCCGCACTGTCAGAGGATCAGCACTGAGGGACCGTACTGAGGGAGCGCCTCACTGCTGGTGGGTCAGGACCGAGGGAGCCCCTCACTGTCGGAGGGTCAGTACTGAGGGAGCCCTGGACTGTGGGAGGGTCAGTACTGAGGGAGCCGCACTGTCAGAGGGTCAGTACTGAGGGAGTGCCACACTATCAGAGGGTCAGTACTGAGGGACCCCGCACTGTCGGAGGGTCAGTACTGAGGGAGTTCCACACAGTTGGTGGGTGTAGCGCACAAAGACTCACGAGAGACGAGTAGAGATGAAGTCGATGAGGCTTTATTAAGCGTGACTTGTTCCCCGCAGTTCAGTAACAGACTGGCCTGCGGGGGAGAACCCCTGGTTCTTATACTCCGCCTTCAGGGCGGAACTAGAGATCAACAGCCAACCAGGACCCGGGATCTGTCAGCCAATGACATCACGGCTTCACAGTTCCACATGACCCTAATGCATACTACCACAGTGGGTCAATACTGGGGGAGTGCCGCATTGTTGGAGGGTCAGTACTGAGGGAGTGCCGCACTGTCAGAGGGTCAGTACTGAGGGAGCGCCGCACTGTGGGACGGTCAGTGCTGAGGGAGTGCCACACAGTGGGAGGGTCAGTACTGAGGGAGCGCCGCACTGTCGGATGGTCAGTGCTGAGGGAGTGCCGCACTGTCGGAGGGTGAGTACTGAGGGAGCACTGCACTGTCGAATGGTCAGTACTGAGGGAACGCCGCACTGTGGGAGGGTCAGTTCTGAGGGAGCACCGCACTGTGTGAGGGTCAGTGCTGAGGGAGCGCCACACTGTCGGTGGATCAGTACTGAGGGAGTTCCACACAGTTGGTGGGTCAGTACTGAGGGAGCACCGCACCGTGGGAGGGTCAGTGCTGAGGGAGCGCCGCACAGTAGGAGGGTCAGTACTGAGGGAGCACCGCACTGTCGAATGGTCAGTACTGAGGGAGCACCGCACTGTCGGAGGGTCAGTACTGATGGAGCGTCGCACTGTGTGAGGTTCAGTATTGAGGGAGCGTCGCACTGTCAGAGGGTCAGTACTGAGGGAGTGCCGCACTATGGGAGTGTCAGTAATGAGGGAGCCGCACTCTCGGAGGGTAAGTATTGAGGGAGCGCCCCACTGTGGGTGGGTCAGTACTGATGGAGCCGCAAACTCGGAGGGTAAGTATTGAGGGAGCGCCCCACTGTGGGTGGGTCAGTACTGAGGGAGCACCGCACTGTGGGAGGGCCAGTACTGAGGGAGTGCCGAACTGTCGGAGGGTCAGTACAGAGGGAGCGCCGCACTGTCGGAGGGTCAGTACAGAGGGAGCGCCGCACTGTCGGAGGGTCAGTACTGAGGGAGCGCCGCACTGTCAGAGGGTAAGTACTGAGGGAGCGCCGCACTGTCAGAGGGTCAGTACGCAGGGAGATCCACACAGTTGGTGGGTCAGTACTGAGGGGGCGCCGCACTGTGGGAGGGTCAGTATGAGGAAGCGCCGCACTGTCAGAGGGTCAGTACTGAGCGAGCACTGCACTGTCAGAGGGTCAGTACTGAGGGAGTGCCGCACTGTCCGGGGGTCAGTACTGAGGGAGTGCTGCACTGTCGGAGGGTCAGTACTGAGGGAGCACCACACTATGGGAGGGTCAGTACTGAGGGAGCGCCGCACTGTAGGAGGGTCAGTACTGAGTAAGCGCCGCACTGTGGGAGTGTCTGTACTGAGGGAGTGCCGCACTGTGGGAGGGTCAGTACTGAGGGAGTGCCGCACTGTCGGTGGGTCAGTACTGAGGGAGTGCCGCACTGCCGGAGGGTCAGTACTGAGGGAGCACCGCACTGTCGGTGGGTCAGTACTGAGGGAGTGCCGCACTGTCGGAGGGTCAGTCCTGAGGGAGTGCCGCACTGTCGGAGGGTCAGTACTGAGGGAGTGCCGCACTGTCGGAGGGTCAGTACTGAGGGAGTGCCTCACTGTCAGAGGGTCAGTACTGAGGGAGTGCCGCACTGTGGGAGGATCAGTGCTGAGGGAGTGCCTCACTGTCAGAGGGTCAGTACTGAGGGAGTGCCGCACTGTCGGAGGGTCAGTACTGAGGGAGTGCCGCACTGTCAGAGGGTCAGTACTGAGGGAGCGCCGCACTGTGAGATGTGGCAGGTCCGGGAGGCTTCCAGCGTCCCGGATGGCTTCATCTGCAGAAAGTGCACCCAACTGCAGCTCCTCACAGACCGCATGGTTCGGTTGGAGCAGCAATTGGATGCACTTAGGAGCATGCAGGTGGCGGAAAGCGTCATAGATCGCAGTTATGTAAGTGTGGTCACACCCAAGGTGCAGGCAGAGAAATGGGTGACCACCAGAAAGGGCAGTCAGTGCAGGAATCCCCTGTGGTTGTCCCCCTCTCGAACAGATATACCCCTTTGGATACTGTCGGGGGGGATAGCCTATCAGGGGAAAACAGCAGCAGCCAGAGCAGTGGCACCACGGCTGGCTCTGATGTTCAGAAGGGAGGGTCAAAGCGCAGAAGAGTAATAGTTATAGGGGACTCTATAGTCAGGGGCACAGACAGGCGCTTCTGTGGACGTGAAAGAGACTCCAGGATGGTATGTTGCCTCCCTGGTGCCAGGGTCCAGGATGTCTCCGAACGGGTAGAGGGAATCCTGAAGGGGGAGGGCAAACAGGCAGAGGTCGTTGTACATATTGGTACTAACGACATAGGCAGGAAGGGGCATGAGGTCCTGCAGCAGGAGTTCAGGGAGCTAGGCAGAAAGTTAAAAGACAGGACCTCGAGGGTTGTAATCTCGGGATTACTCCCTGTGCCACGTGCCAGTGAGGCTAGAAATAGGAAGATAGAGCAGACAAACACGTGGCTAAACAGCTGGTGTAGGAGGGAGGGTTTCTGTTATCTGGACCACTGGGAGCTCTTCCGGGGCAGGTGTGACCTGTATAAGATGGACGGGTTGCATCTAAACCGGAGAGGCATAAATATCCTGGCCGCGAGGTTTGCTAGTGTCACACGGGAGGGTTTAAACTAGTATGGCAGGGGGGTGGGCACGGGAGCAATAGGTCAGAAGGTGAGAGCATTGAGGGAGAACTAGGGAATAGGGACAGTGTGGCTCTGAGGCAGCGCAGACGGGGAGAAGTTGCTGAACACAGCGGGTCTGGTGGCCTGAAGTGCATATGTTTTAATGCAAGGAGCATTACGGGTAAGGCAGATGAACTTAGAGCTTGGATTACTACTTGGAACTATGATGTTGTTGCCATTACAGAGACCTGGTTGAGGGAAGGGCAGGATTGGCAGCTAAACGTTCCAGGATTTAGATGTTTCAGGCGGGATAGAGGGGGATGTAAAAGGGGAGGCGGAGTGGCGCTACTTGTTCAGGAGAGTATCACAGCTATACAGCGAGAGGACACCTCAGAGGGCAGTGAGGCTATATGGGTAGAGATCAGGAATAAGAAGGGTGCAGTCACAATGTTGGGGGTATACTACAGGCCTCCCAACAGCCAGCGGGAGATAGAGGAGCAGATAGGTAGACAGATTTTGGAAAAGAGTAAAAACAACAGGGTTGTGGTGATGGGAGACTTCAACTTCCCCAATATTGACTGGGACTCACTTAGTGCCAGGGGCTTAGACGGGGCAGAGTTTGTAAGGAGCATCCAGGAGGGCTTCTTAAAACAATATGTAAACAGTCCAACTAGGGAAGGGGCGGTACTGGACCTGGTATTGGGGAATGAGCCCGGCCAGGTGGTAGATGTTTCAGTAGGGGAGCATTTCGGTAACAGTGACCACAATTCAGTAAGTTTTAAAGTACTGGTGGACAAGGATAAGAGTGGTCCGAGGATGAATGTGCTAAACTGGGGGAAGGCTAATTATAACAATATTAGGCGGGAACTGAAGAACATAGATTGGGGGCGGATGTTTGAGGGCAAATCAACATCTGACATGTGGGAGGCTTTCAAGTGTCAGTTGAAAGGAATACAGGACAGGCATGTTCCTGTGAGGAAGAAAGATAAATACGGCAATTTTCGGGAACCTTGGATGACGAGTGATATTGTAGGCCTCGTCAAAAAGAAAAAGGAGGCATTTGTCAGGGCTAAAAGGCTGGGAACAGACGAAGCCTGTGTGGCATATAAGGAAAGTAGGAAGGAACTTAAGCAAGGAGTCAGGAGGGCTAGAAGGGGTCATGAAAAGTCATTGGCAAATAGGGTTAAGGAAAATCCCAAGGCTTTTTACACTTACATAAAAAGCAAGAGGGTAGCCAGGGAAAGGGTTGGCCCACTGAAGGATAGGCAAGGGAATCTATGTGTGGAGCCAGAGGAAATGGGCGAGGTACTAAATGAATACTTTGCATCAGTATTCACCAAAGAGAAGGAATTGGTAGATGTTGAGTCTGGAGAAGGGGGTGTAGATAGCCTGGGTCACATTGTGATCCAAAAAGACGAGGTGTTGGGTGTCTTAAAAAATATTAAGGTAGATAAGTCCCCAGGGCCGGATGGGATCTACCCCAGAATACTGAAGGAGGCTGGAGAGGAAATTGCTGAGGCCTTGACAGAAATCTTTGGATCCTCGCTGTCTTCAGGGGATGTCCCGGAGGACTGGAGAATAGCCAATGTTGTTCCTCTGTTTAAGAAGGGTGGCAGGGATAATCCCGGGAACTACAGGCCGGTGAGCCTTACTTCAGTGGTAGGGAAATTACTGGAGAGAATTCTTCGAGACAGGATCTACTCCCATTTGGAAGCAAATGGACGTATTAGTGAGAGGCAGCACGGTTTTGTGAAGGGGAGGTCGTGTCTCACTAACTTGATAGAGTTTTTCGAGGAGGTCACTAAGATGATTGATGCAGGTAGGGCAGTAGATGTTGTCTATATGGACTTCAGTAAGGCCTTTGACAAGGTCCCTCATGGTAGACTAGTACAAAAGGTGAAGTCACACGGGATCAGGGGTGAACTGGCAAGGTGGATACAGAACTGGCTAGGCCATAGAAGGCAGAGGGTAGCAATGGAGGGATGCTTTTCTAATTGGAGGGCTGTGACCAGTGGTGTTCCACAGGGATCAGTGCTGGGACCTTTGCTCTTTGTAGTATATATAAATGATTTGGAGGAAAATGTAACTGGTCTGATTAGTAAGTTTGCAGACGACACAAAGGTTGGTGGAATTGCGGATAGCGATGAGGACTGTCTGAGGATACAGCAGGATTTAGATTGTCTGGAGACTTGGGCGGAGAGATGGCAGATGGAGTTTAACCTGGACAAATGTGAGGTAATGCATTTTGGAAGGGCTAATGCAGGTAGGGAATATACAGTGAATGGTAGAACCCTCAGGAGTATTGAAAGTCAAAGAGATCTAGGAGTACAGGTCCACAGATCACTGAAAGGGGCTACACAGGTGGAGAAGGTAGTCAAGAAGGCATACGGCATGCTTGCCTTCATTGGCCGGGGCATTGAGTATAAGAATTGGCAAGTCATGTTGCAGCTGTATAGAACCTTAGTTAGGCCACACTTGGAGTATAGTGTTCAATTCTGGTCGCCACACTACCAGAAGGATGTGGAGGCTTTAGAGAGGGTGCAGAAGAGATTTACCAGAATGTTGCCTGGTATGGAGGGCATAAGCTATGAGGAGCGATTGAATAAACTCGGTTTGTTCTCACTGGAACGAAGGAGGTTGAGGGGCGACCTGATAGAGGTATACAAAATTATGAGGGGCATAGACAGAGTGGATAGTCAGAGGCTTTTCCCCAGGGTAGAGGGGTCAATTACTAGGGGGCATAGGTTTAAGGTGAGAGGGGCAAAGTTTAGAGTAGATGTACGAGGCAAGTTTTTTACGCAGAGGGTAGTGGGTGCCTGGAACTCACTACCGGAGGAGGTAGTGGAGGCAGGGACGATAGGGACATTTAAGGGGCATCTTGACAAATATATGAATAGGATGGGAATAGAAGGATACGGACCCAGGAAGTGTAGAAGATTGTAGTTTAGTCGGGCAGTATGGTCGGCACGGGCTTGGAGGGCCGAAGGGCCTGTTCCTGTGCTGTACATTTCTTTGTTCTTTGTTTGTTTGTCCCTCATGGTAGACTAGTACAAAAGGTGAAGTCACACGGGATCAGGGGTGAACTGGCAAGGTGGATACAGAACTGGCTAGGCCATAGAAGGCAGAGGGTAGCAATGGAGGGATGCTTTTCTAATTGGAGGGCTGTGACCAGTGGTGTTCCACAGGGATCAGTGCTGGGACCTTTGCTCTTTGTAGTATATATAAATGATTTGGAGGAAAATGTAACTGGTCTGATTAGTAAGTTTGCAGACGACACAAAGGTTGGTGGAATTGCGGATAGCGATGAGGACTGTCTGAGGATACAGCAGGATTTAGATTGTCTGGAGACTTGGGCGGCGAGATGGCAGATGGAGTTTAACCTGGACAAATGTGAGGTAATGCATTTTGGAAGGGCTAATGCAGGTAGGGAATATACAGTGAATGGTAGAACCCTCAAGAGTATTGAAAGTCAAAGAGATCTAGGAGTACAGGTCCACAGATCACTGAAAGGGGCTACACAGGTGGAGAAGGTAGTCAAGAAGGCATACGGCATGCTTGCCTTCATTGGCCGGGGCATTGAGTATAAGAATTGGCAAGTCATGTTGCAGCTGTATAGAACCTTAGTTAGGCCACACTTGGAGTATAGTGTTCAATTCTGGTCGCCACACTACCAGAAGGATGTGGAGGCTTTAGAGAGGGTGCAGAAGAGATTTACCAGAATGTTGCCTGGTATGGAGGGCATAAGCTATGAGGAGCGATTGAATAAACTCGGTTTGTTCTCACTGGAACGAAGGAGGTTGAGGGGCGACCTGATAGAGGTATACAAAATTATGAGGGGCATAGACAGAGTGGATAGTCAGAGGCTTTTCCCCAGGGTAGAGGGGTCAATTACTAGGGGGCATAGGTTTAAGGTGAGAGGGGCAAAGTTTAGAGTAGATGTACGAGGCAAGTTTTTTACGCAGAGGGTAGTGGGTGCCTGGAACTCACTACCGGAGGAGGTAGTGGAGGCAGGGACGATAGGGACATTTAAGGGGCATCTTGACAAATATATGAATAGGATGGGAATAGAAGGATACGGACCCAGGAAGTGTAGAAGATTGTAGTTTAGTCGGGCAGTATGGTCGGCACGGGCTTGGAGGGCCGAAGGGCCTGTTCCTGTGCTGTACATTTCTTTGTTCTTTGTTTGTTCTTTGAGGGAGTGCCGCACTGTGGGAGGATCAGTACTGAGGGAGTGCCGCACTGTCAGAGGGTCAGTACTGAGGGAGTGCCGCACTGTCAGAGGGAGGGTCAGTACTGAGGGAGTGCTGCACTGTCGGAGGGTCAGTACTGAGGGAGTGCCGCACTGTCAGAGGGTCAGTACTGAGGGAGTGCCGCACTGTGGGAGGATCAGTACTGAGGGAGTGCTGCACTGTCAGAGGGTCAGTACTGAGGGAGCGCCGTACCGTCGGAGGGTCAGTACTGAGGGAGCGCCGCACTGTGGGAGGGGCAGTACTGAGGGAGCGCCACACTATCAGAGGGTCAGTACTGAGGGAGCGCCGCACTGTTGGAGGGTCAGTACTGAGGGAGCGCCGCACTGTCGGTTGGTCAGGACTGAGGGAGTCCCGCACTGTCGGAGAGTCAGTACTCAGGGAGCACCGCACTGTTGGAGGGTCAGTACTGAGGGAGTGCCGCACTGTCAGAGGGTCAGTACTGAGGGAGCGCCGCACTGTTGGAGGGTCAGTACTGAGGGAGCGCCGCACTGTCGGTTGGTCAGGACTGAGGGAGTCCCGCACTGTCGGAGAGTCAGTACTCAGGGAGCACCGCACTGTCGGAGGGTCAGTACTGAGGGAGCGCCGCACTGTCAGAGGGTCAGTACTGAGGGAGCGGCGCACTGTCGGAGGGTCAGTATTGAGGGAGCGCCGCACTGTCAGAGGATCAGCACTGAGGGACCGTACTGAGGGAGCACCTCACTTCTGGTGGGTCAGGACCGAGGGAGCCCTGCACTGTCGGAGGGTCAGTACTGAGGGAGCCCTGCACTGTGGGAGGGTCAGTACTGAGGGAGCACCACACTGTCAGAGGATCAGTACTGAGGGGGCGCCGCACTGTCGGAGGGTCAGTACTGAGGGGGCGCCGCACTGTGGGAGGGTCAGTACTGAGGGAGCGCCGCACTGTGGGAGGGTCAGTACTGAGGGAGCACCACAGTGTCAGAGGATCAGTACTGAGGGAGCACCACACTGTGGGAGGGTCAGTACTGAGGGAGCACCACAGTGTCAGAGGATCAGTACTGAGGGAGCGCCGCACTGTGGGAGGGTCAGTGCTGAGGGAGCGCCGCACTGTGGGAGGGTCAGTATTGAGGGAGCGCCGCACTGTCGGAGTGTCAGTATTGAGGGAGCGCCGCACTGTCAGAGGATCAGCACTGAGGGACCGTACTGAGGGAGCGCCTCACTACTGGTGGGTCAGGACCGAGGGAGCCCCGCACTGTCGGAGGGTCAATACTGAGGGACCCTGCACTGTCGGAGGGTCAGTACTCAGGGAGCTCCACACAGTTGGTGGGTGTAGCGCACAAAGACGCACGAGAGACGAATAGAGATGAAGTCGATGAGGCTTTATTAAGCGTGACTTGTTCCCCGCAGTTCAGTAACAGACTGGCCTGCGGGGGAGAACTCCTGGTTCTTATACTCCGCCATTAGGGCGTTGCTAGAGGTCAACAGCCAACCAGGACCCGCGATCTGTCAGCCAATGACATCACGGCTTCACAGTCCCACATGACCCTAATGCATACTACCACAGTGGGTCAATACTGGGGGAGTGCCGCATTGTTGGAGGGTCAGTACTGAGGGAGCGCCGCACTGTCAGAGGATCAGTGCTGAGGGAGCGCCACACAGTGGGAGGGTCAGTACTGAGGGAGCGCCGCACTGTCGGATGGTCAGTGCTGAGGGAGTGCCGCACTGTCGGAGGGTCAGTACTGAGAGAGCACTGCACCGTCGAATGGTCAGTACTGAGGGAGCCCCGCACTGGGAGGGTCAGTACTGAGGGAACAACGCACTGTGGGAGGGTCAGTACTGAGGGAGCACCGCACTGTCGAATGGTCAGTACTGAGGGAGCTCCACACAGTTGGTGGGTCAGTACTGAGGGAGCACCGCACTATGGGTGGGTCAGGACTGAGGGAGCACCACACTGTCGAATGGTCAGTACTGAGGGAGCACCGCACTGTCGAATGGTCAGTACTGAGGGAGCTCCACACAGTTGGTGGGTCAGTACTGAGGGAGCACCGCACTATGGGTGGGTCAGGACTGAGGGAGCACCGCACTGTCGGAGGGTCAGTACTGATGGAGCGTCGCACTGTGTGAGGCTCAGTATTGAGGGAGCGTCGCACTGTGGGAGGGTCAGTACTGAGGGAGCACCGCACAGTGGGAGGATCAGTACTGAGGGAGCCGCACTGTCGGAGGGTAAGTATTGAGGGAGCGCCGCACTGTGGGTGGGTCAGTACTGAGGGAGCACCACACAGTGGGAGGGTCAGTACTGAGGGAGTGCCGCACTGTCGGAGGGTAAGTATAGAGGGAGCGCAGCACTGTCAGAGGGTCAGTGCTGAGGGAGCGCTGCACTGTCAGAGGGTCAGTACTGAGGGAGCACCGCACTGTGAGAGGGTCAGTACTGAGGGAGCTCCACACAGTTGGTGGGTCAGTACTGAGGGGGCGCCGCACTGTGGGACGGTCAGTGCTGAGGAAGTGCCGCACTGTCGGAGGGTCAATACAGAGGGAGTGCCGCACTGTCAGAGGGTCAGTACTGAGGGAGTGCTGCACTGTCGGAGGGTCAGTCCTGAGGGAGCGCCGCACTGTCGGAGGGTCAGTACTGAGGGAGCGCCGCACTGTCGGAGGGTCAGTACTGAGGGAGCGCCGCACTGTGGGAGGGTCAGTACTGAGGGAGCGCCGCACTGTCGGAGGGTCAGTACTGAGGGAGCGCCGCACTGTCAGAGGGTCAGTACTGAGGGAGCGCTGCACTGTCGGAGGGTCAGTACTGAGGGAGCGCCGCACTGTCGGAGGGTCAGTACTGAGGGAGCGCCGCACTGTGGGAGGGTCAGTACTGAGGGAGTGCCGCACTGTGGGAGGGTCAGTACTGAGGGAGTGCCGCACTGTCGGTGGGTCAGTACTGAGGGAGTGCCGCACTGTCGGAGGGTCAGTACTGAGGGAGCACCGCACTGTCGGTGGGTCAGTACTGAGGGAGTGCCGCGCTGTCGGAGGGTCAGTACTGAGGGAGTGCTGCACTGTGGGAGGGTCAGTACTGAGGGAGTGCCGCACTGTCGGTGGGTCAGTACTGAGGGAGTTCCGCACTGTCGGAGGGTCAGTACTGAGGGAGCACCGCACTGTCGGAGAGTCAGTACTGAGGGAGCACCGCACTGTCGGAGGGTCAGTACTGAGGGAGTGCCGCACTGTCGGTGGGTCAGTACTGACGGAGTGCTGCACTGTCGGAGGGTCAGTACTGAGGGAGCCCCGCACTGTCGGGGAGTCAGTACTGACGGAGCACCGCACTGTCGGTGGGTCAGTACAGAGGGAGTGCCGCACTGTCGGAGGGTCAGTACTGAGGGAGTGCCGCACTGTCAGAGGATCAGTACTGAGGGAGTGCCGCACTGTCAGAGGGTCAGTACTGAGGGAGCGCCGCACTGTCGGAGAGTCAGTACTGAGGGAGCTCCAAACAGTTGGTGGGTCAGAACTGAGGGAGCGCCGCACTGTGGGAGGGTCAGTACTGAGGGAGCGCCGCACTGTGGGAGGGTCAGTGCTGAGAGAGCACCGCACTGTGGGAGGGTCAGCGCTGAGGGAGCACCGCACTGTGGGTGGGTCAGGACTGAGGGAGCACCGCACTATGGGAGGGTCAGTGCTGAGGGAGCGCCGCACAGTAGGAGGGTCAGTACTGAGGGAGCACCGCACTGTCGAATGGTCAGTACTGAGGGAGCACCGCACTGTCGGAGGGTCAGTATTGAGGGAGCGTCGCACTGTGGGAGGGTCAGTACTGAGGGAGCACCGCACAGTGGGAGGGTCAGTACTGAGGGAGCCGCACTGTCGGAGGGTAAGTATTGAGGGAGCGCCCCACTGTGGGTGGGTCAGTACTGAGGGAGCACCGCACTGTGGGAGGGTCAGTACTGAGGGAGTGCCGCACTATCGGAGGGTCAGTACAGAGGGAGCGCAGCACTGTCAGAGGGTCAGTACTGAGGGAGCGCTGCACTGTCAGAGGGTCAGTACTGAGGGAGCACCGCACTGTGAGAGGGTCAGTACTGAGGGAGCTCCACACAGTTGGTGGGTCAGTACTGAGGGGGCGCCGCACTGTCGGAGGGTCAATACAGAGGGAGCGCCGCACTGTCAGAGGGTCAGTACTGAGGGAGCGCTGCACTGTCGGAGGGTCAGTACTGAGGGAGCGCCGCACTGTCGGAGGGTCAGTACTGAGGGAGCGCCGCACTGTGGGAGGGTCAGTACTGAGGGAGTGCCGCACTGTGGGAGGGTCAGTACTGAGGGAGTGCCGCACTGTCGGTGGGTCAGTACTGAGGGAGTGCCGCACTGTCGGAGGGTCAGTACTGAGGGAGCACCGCACTGTCGGTGGGTCAGTACTGAGGGAGTGCCGCACTGTCGGAGGGTCAGTACTGAGGGAGTGCCGCACTGTGGGAGGGTCAGTACTGAGGGAGTGCCGCACTGTCGGTGGGTCAGTACTGAGGGAGTGCCGCACTGTCGGAGAGTCAGTACTGAGGGAGCACCGCACTGTCAGAGGGTCAGTACTGAGGGAGCGCCGCACTGTCGGAGAGTCAGTACTGAGGGAGTGCCGCACTGTCAGAGGGTCAGTACTGAGGGAGTGCCGCACTGTCAGAGGGTCAGTACTGAGGGAGCTCCACACAGTTGGTGGGTCAGGACTGAGGGAGCGCCGCTCTGTGGGAGGGTCAGTACTGAGGGAGCGCCGCACTGTGGGAGGGTCAGTACTGAGGGAGCGCCGCACTGTGGGAGGGTCAGTGCTGAGAGAGCACCGCACTGTGGGAGGGTCAGTACTGAGGGAGCGCCGCACTGTGGGAGGGTCAGCGCTGAGGGAGCACCGCACTGTGGGAGGGTCAGTGCTGAGGGAGCGTCGCACTGTCAGAGGATCAGCACTGAGGGACCGTACTGAGGGAGCGCCTCACTGCTGGTGGGTCAGGACCGAGGGAGCCCCGCACTGTCGGAGGGTCAGTACTGAGGGAGCCGCACTATCAGAGGGTCAGTACTGAGGGAGTGCCGCACTGTCGGAGGGTCAGTACTGAGGGAGCACCGCACTGTCGGTGGGTCAGTACTGAGGGAGTGCCGCGCTGTCGGAGGGTCAGTACTGAGGGAGTGCTGCACTGTGGGAGGGTCAGTACTGAGGGAGTGCCGCACTGTCGGTGGGTCAGTACTGAGGGAGTGCCGCACTGTCGGAGGGTCAGTACTGAGGGAGCACCGCACTGTCGGAGAGTCAGTACTGAGGGAGCACCGCACTGTCGGAGGGTCAGTACTGAGGGAGTGCCGCACTGTCGGTGGGTCAGTACTGACGGAGTGCTGCACTGTCGGAGGGTCAGTACTGAGGGAGCCCCGCACTGTCGGGGAATCAGTACTGAGGGAGCACCGCACTGTCGGTGGGTCAGTACTGAGGGAGTGCCGCACTGTCGGAGGGTCAGTACTGAGGGAGTGCCGCACTGTCAGAGGGTCAGTACTGAGGGAGTGCCGCACTGTCAGAGGGTCAGTACTGAGGGAGCGCCGCACTGTCGGAGAGTCAGTACTGAGGGAGCTCCACACAGTTGGTGGGTCAGAACTGAGGGAGCGCCGCACTGTGGGAGGGTCAGTACTGAGGGAGCGCCGCACTGTGGGAGGGTCAGTGCTGAGAGAGCACCGCACTGTGGGAGGGTCAGCGCTGAGGGAGCACCGCACTGTGGGTGGGTCAGGACTGAGGGAGCACCGCACTATGGGAGCGTCAGTGCTGAGGGAGCGCCGCACAGTAGGAGGGTCAGTACTGAGGGAGCACCGCACTGTCGAATGGTCAGTACTGAGGGAGCACCGCACTGTCGGAGGGTCAGTATTGAGGGAGCGTCGCACTGTGGGAGGGTCAGTACTGAGGGAGCACCGCACAGTGGGAGGGTCAGTACTGAGGGAGCCGCACTGTCGGAGGGTAAGTATTGAGGGAGCGCCCCACTGTGGGTGGGTCAGTACTGAGGGAGCACCGCACTGTGGGAGGGTCAGTACTGAGGGAGTGCCGCACTGTCGGAGGGTCAGTACAGAGGGAGCGCAGCACTGTCAGAGGGTCAGTACTGAGGGAGCGCTGCACTGTCAGAGGGTCAGTACTGAGGGAGCACCGCACTGTGAGAGGGTCAGTACTGAGGGAGCTCCACACAGTTGGTGGGTCAGTACTGAGGGGGCGCCGCACTGTCGGAGGGTCAATACAGAGGGAGCGCCGCACTGTCAGAGGGTCAGTACTGAGGGAGCGCTGCACTGTCGGAGGGTCAGTACTGAGGGAGCGCCGCACTGTCGGAGGGTCAGTACTGAGGGAGCGCCGCACTGTGGGAGGGTCAGTACTGAGGGAGTGCCGCACTGTGGGAGGGTCAGTACTGAGGGAGTGCCGCACTGTCGGAGGGTCAGTACTGAGGGAGTACCGCACTGTCGGTGGGTCAGTACTGAGGGAGTGCCGCACTGTCGGAGAGTCAGTACTGAGGGAGCACCGCACTGTCAGAGGGTCAGTACTGAGGGAGCGCCGCACTGTCGGAGAGTCAGTACTGAGGGAGTGCCGCACTGTCAGAGGGTCAGTACTGAGGGAGTGCCGCACTGTCAGAGGGTCAGCGCTGAGGGAGCACCGCACTGTGGGTGGGTCAGGACTGAGGGAGCACCGCACTATGGGAGGGTCAGTGCTGAGGGAGCGCCGCACAGTAGGAGGGTCAGTACTGAGGGAGCACCGCACTGTCGAATGGTCAGTACTGAGGGAGCACCGCACTGTCGGAGGGTCAGTATTGAGGGAGCGTCGCACTGTGGGAGGGTCAGTACTGAGGGAGCACCGCACAGTGGGAGGGTCAGTACTGAGGGAGCCGCACTGTCGGAGGGTAAGTATTGAGGGAGCGCCCCACTGTGGGTGGGTCAGTACTGAGGGAGCACCGCACTGTGGGAGGGTCAGTACTGAGGGAGTGCCGCACTGTCGGAGGGTCAGTACAGAGGGAGCGCAGCACTGTCAGAGGGTCAGTACTGAGGGAGCGCTGCACTGTCAGAGGGTCAGTACTGAGGGAGCACCGCACTGTGAGAGGGTCAGTACTGAGGGAGCTCCACACAGTTGGTGGGTCAGTACTGAGGGGGCGCCGCACTGTCGGAGGGTCAATACAGAGGGAGCGCCGCACTGTCAGAGGGTCAGTACTGAGGGAGCGCTGCACTGTCGGAGGGTCAGTACTGAGGGAGCGCCGCACTGTCGGAGGGTCAGTACTGAGGGAGCGCCGCACTGTGGGAGGGTCAGTACTGAGGGAGTGCCGCACTGTGGGAGGGTCAGTACTGAGGGAGTGCCGCACTGTCGGTGGGTCAGTACTGAGGGAGTGCCGCACTGTCGGAGGGTCAGTACTGAGGGAGCACCGCACTGTCGGTGGGTCAGTACTGAGGGAGTGCCGCACTGTCGGAGGGTCAGTACTGAGGGAGTGCCGCACTGTGGGAGGGTCAGTACTGAGGGAGTGCCGCACTGTCGGTGGGTCAGTGCTGAGGGAGTGCCGCACTGTCGGAGAGTCAGTACTGAGGGAGCACCGCACTGTCAGAGGGTCAGTACTGAGGGAGCGCCGCACTGTCGGAGAGTCAGTACTGAGGGAGTGCCGCACTGTCAGAGGGTCAGTACTGAGGGAGTGCCGCACTGTCAGAGGGTCAGTACTGAGGGAGCTCCACACAGTTGGTGGGTCAGGACTGAGGGAGCGCCGCACTGTGGGAGGGTCAGTACTGAGGGAGCGCCGCACTGTGGGAGGGTCAGTACTGAGGGAGCGCCGCACTGTGGGAGGGTCAGTGCTGAGAGAGCACCGCACTGTGGGAGGGTCAGTACTGAGGGAGCGCCGCACTGTGGGAGGGTCAGCGCTGAGGGAGCACCGCACTGTGGGAGGGTCAGTGCTGAGGGAGCGTCGCACTGTCAGAGGATCAGCACTGAGGGACCGTACTGAGGGAGCGCCTCACTGCTGGTGGGTCAGGACCGAGGGAGCCCCGCACTGTCGGAGGGTCAGTACTGAGGGAGCCGCACTATCAGAGGGTCAGTACTGAGGGAGTGCCGCACTGTCGGAGGGTCAGTACTGAGGGAGCACCGCACTGTCGGTGGGTCAGTACTGAGGGAGTGCCGCGCTGTCGGAGGGTCAGTACTGAGGGAGTGCTGCACTGTGGGAGGGTCAGTACTGAGGGAGTGCCACACTGTCGGTGGGTCAGTACTGAGGGAGTGCCGCACTGTCGGAGGGTCAGTACTGAGGGAGCACCGCACTGTCGGAGAGTCAGTACTGAGGGAGCACCGCACTGTCGGAGGGTCAGTACTGAGGGAGTGCCGCACTGTCGGTGGGTCAGTACTGACGGAGTGCTGCACTGTCGGAGGGTCAGTACTGAGGGAGCCCCGCACTGTCGGGGAATCAGTACTGAGGGAGCACCGCACTGTCGGTGGGTCAGTACTGAGGGAGTGCCGCACTGTCGGAGGGTCAGTACTGAGGGAGTGCCGCACTGTCAGAGGGTCAGTACTGAGGGAGTGCCGCACTGTCAGAGGGTCAGTACTGAGGGAGCGCCGCACTGTCGGAGAGTCAGTACTGAGGGAGCTCCACACAGTTGTTGGGTCAGAACTGAGGGAGCGCCGCACTGTGGGAGGGTCAGTACTGAGGGAGCGCCGCACTGTGGGAGGGTCAGTGCTGAGAGAGCACCGCACTGTGGGAGGGTCAGCGCTGAGGGAGCACCGCACTGTGGGTGGGTCAGGACTGAGGGAGCACCGCACTATGGGAGCGTCAGTGCTGAGGGAGCGCCGCACAGTAGGAGGGTCAGTACTGAGGGAGCACCGCACTGTCGAATGGTCAGTACTGAGGGAGCACCGCACTGTCGGAGGGTCAGTATTGAGGGAGCGTCGCACTGTGGGAGGGTCAGTACTGAGGGAGCACCGCACAGTGGGAGGGTCAGTACTGAGGGAGCCGCACTGTCGGAGGGTAAGTATTGAGGGAGCGCCCCACTGTGGGTGGGTCAGTACTGAGGGAGCACCGCACTGTGGGAGGGTCAGTACTGAGGGAGTGCCGCACTGTCGGAGGGTCAGTACAGAGGGAGCGCAGCACTGTCAGAGGGTCAGTACTGAGGGAGCGCTGCACTGTCAGAGGGTCAGTACTGAGGGAGCACCGCACTGTGAGAGGGTCAGTACTGAGGGAGCTCCACACAGTTGGTGGGTCAGTACTGAGGGGGCGCCGCACTGTCGGAGGGTCAATACAGAGGGAGCGCCGCACTGTCAGAGGGTCAGTACTGAGGGAGCGCTGCACTGTCGGAGGGTCAGTACTGAGGGAGCGCCGCACTGTCGGAGGGTCAGTACTGAGGGAGCGCCGCACTGTGGGAGGGTCAGTACTGAGGGAGTGCCGCACTGTGGGAGGGTCAGTACTGAGGGAGTGCCGCACTGTCGGAGGGTCAGTACTGAGGGAGTGCCGCACTGTCGGTGGGTCAGTACTGAGGGAGTGCCGCACTGTCGGAGAGTCAGTACTGAGGGAGCACCGCACTGTCAGAGGGTCAGTACTGAGGGAGCGCCGCACTGTCGGAGAGTCAGTACTGAGGGAGTGCCGCACTGTCAGAGGGTCAGTACTGAGGGAGTGCCGCACTGTCAGAGGGTCAGTACTGAGGGAGTGCCGCACTGTCAGAGGGTCAGTACTGAGGGAGCTCCACACAGTTGGTGGGTCAGGACTGAGGGAGCGCCGCTCTGTGGGAGGGCCAGTACTGAGGGAGCGCCGCACTGTGGGAGGGTCAGTACTGAGGGAGCGCCGCACTGTGGGAGGGTCAGTGCTGAGAGAGCACCGCACTGTGGGAGGGTCAGTACTGAGGGAGCGCCGCACTGTGGGAGGGTCAGCGCTGAGGGAGCACCGCACTGTGGGAGGGTCAGTGCTGAGGGAGCGCCGCACTGTCAGAGGATCAGCACTGAGGGACCGTACTGAGGGAGCGCCTCACTGCTGGTGGGTCAGGACCGAGGGAGCCCCGCACTGTCGGAGGGTCAGTACTGAGGGAGCCGCACTATCAGAGGGTCAGTATTGAGGGAGCGCCGCACTGTCAGAGGATCAGTACTGAGGGAGCGCCGCACTGTGGGAGGGTCAGTACTGAGGGAGTGCTGCACTGTCGGAGGGTCAGTGCTAAGGGAGCTCCACACTGTTGGAGCATCAGTACTGAGGGAGCACCGCACTGTCGGAGGGTCAGTACTGAGGGAGCGCCGCACTGTGGGAGGGTCAGTACTGAGGGAGTGCCGCACTGTGGGAGGGTCAGTACTGAGGGAGCACCGCACTATGGGTGGGTCAGGACTGAGGGAACACCGCACTGTGGGAGGGTCAGTGCTGAGGGGGCGCCGCACAGTAGGAGGGTCAGTATTGAGGGAGCACCGCACTGTCGAATGGTCAGTACTGAAGGAGCACCGCACTGTGTGAGGGTCAGTGCTGAGGGAGCGCCGCACTGTCGGAGGGTCAGTACTGAGGGAGCTCCACACAGTTGATGGGTCAGTGCTGAGGGAGCGCCGCACAGTGGGAGGGTCAGTACTGAGGGAGCACCGCACTGTCGAATGGTCAGTACTGAGGGAGCGCCTCACTGCTGGTGGGTCAGGACCGAGGGAGCCCCGCACTGTCGGAGGGTCAGTACTGAGGGAGCCGCACTATCAGAGGGTCAGTATTGAGGGAGCGCCGCACTGTCAGAGGATCAGTACTGAGGGAGCGCCGCACTGTGGGAGGGTCAGTACTGAGGGAGTGCTGCACTGTCGGAGGGTCAGTACTGAGGGAGCTCCACACTGTTGGAGCATCAGTACTGAGGGAGCACCGCACTGTCGGAGGGTCAGTACTGAGGGAGTACCGCACTGTGGGAGGGTCAGTACTGAGGGAGCACCGCACTATGGGTGGGTCAGGACTGAGGGAACACCGCACTGTGGGAGGGTCAGTGCTGAGGGGGCGCCGCACAGTAGGAGGGTCAGTATTGAGGGAGCACCGCACTGTCGAATGTTCAGTACTGAGGGAGCACCGCACTGTGTGAGGGTCAGTGCTGAGGGAGCGCCGCACTGTCGGAGGGTCAGTACTGAGGGAGCTCCACACAGTTGATGGGTCAGTGCTGAGGGAGCGCCGCACAGTGGGAGGGTCAGTACTGAGGGAGCACCGCACTGTCGGAGGGTCAATACAGAGGGAGCGCCGCACTGTCAGAGGGTCAGTACTGAGGGAGCGCTGCACTGTCGGAGGGTCAGTACTGAGGGAGCGCCGCACTGTCGGAGGGTCAGTACTGAGGGAGCGCCGCACTGTGGGAGGGTCAGTACTGAGGGAGTGCCGCACTGTGGGAGGGTCAGTACTGAGGGAGTGCCGCACTGTCGGAGGGTCAGTACTGAGGGAGTGCCGCACTGTCGGTGGGTCAGTACTGAGGGAGTGCCGCACTGTCGGAGAGTCAGTACTGAGGGAGCACCGCACTGTCAGAGGGTCAGTACTGAGGGAGCGCCGCACTGTCGGAGAGTCAGTACTGAGGGAGTGCCGCACTGTCAGAGGGTCAGTACTGAGGGAGTGCCGCACTGTCAGAGGGTCAGTACTGAGGGAGTGCCGCACTGTCAGAGGGTCAGTACTGAGGGAGCTCCACACAGTTGGTGGGTCAGGACTGAGGGAGCGCCGCTCTGTGGGAGGGCCAGTACTGAGGGAGCGCCGCACTGTGGGAGGGTCAGTACTGAGGGAGCGCCGCACTGTGGGAGGGTCAGTGCTGAGAGAGCACCGCACTGTGGGAGGGTCAGTACTGAGGGAGCGCCGCACTGTGGGAGGGTCAGCGCTGAGGGAGCACCGCACTGTGGGAGGGTCAGTGCTGAGGGAGCGCCGCACTGTCAGAGGATCAGCACTGAGGGACCGTACTGAGGGAGCGCCTCACTGCTGGTGGGTCAGGACCGAGGGAGCCCCGCACTGTCGGAGGGTCAGTACTGAGGGAGCCGCACTATCAGAGGGTCAGTATTGAGGGAGCGCCGCACTGTCAGAGGATCAGTACTGAGGGAGCGCCGCACTGTGGGAGGGTCAGTACTGAGGGAGTGCTGCACTGTCGGAGGGTCAGTGCTAAGGGAGCTCCACACTGTTGGAGCATCAGTACTGAGGGAGCACCGCACTGTCGGAGGGTCAGTACTGAGGGAGCGCCGCACTGTGGGAGGGTCAGTACTGAGGGAGTGCCGCACTGTGGGAGGGTCAGTACTGAGGGAGCACCGCACTATGGGTGGGTCAGGACTGAGGGAACACCGCACTGTGGGAGGGTCAGTGCTGAGGGGGCGCCGCACAGTAGGAGGGTCAGTATTGAGGGAGCACCGCACTGTCGAATGGTCAGTACTGAAGGAGCACCGCACTGTGTGAGGGTCAGTGCTGAGGGAGCGCCGCACTGTCGGAGGGTCAGTACTGAGGGAGCTCCACACAGTTGATGGGTCAGTGCTGAGGGAGCGCCGCACAGTGGGAGGGTCAGTACTGAGGGAGCACCGCACTGTCGAATGGTCAGTACTGAGGGAGCGCCTCACTGCTGGTGGGTCAGGACCGAGGGAGCCCCGCACTGTCGGAGGGTCAGTACTGAGGGAGCCGCACTATCAGAGGGTCAGTATTGAGGGAGCGCCGCACTGTCAGAGGATCAGTACTGAGGGAGCGCCGCACTGTGGGAGGGTCAGTACTGAGGGAGTGCTGCACTGTCGGAGGGTCAGTACTGAGGGAGCTCCACACTGTTGGAGCATCAGTACTGAGGGAGCACCGCACTGTCGGAGGGTCAGTACTGAGGGAGTACCGCACTGTGGGAGGGTCAGTACTGAGGGAGCACCGCACTATGGGTGGGTCAGGACTGAGGGAACACCGCACTGTGGGAGGGTCAGTGCTGAGGGGGCGCCGCACAGTAGGAGGGTCAGTATTGAGGGAGCACCGCACTGTCGAATGTTCAGTACTGAGGGAGCACCGCACTGTGTGAGGGTCAGTGCTGAGGGAGCGCCGCACTGTCGGAGGGTCAGTACTGAGGGAGCTCCACACAGTTGATGGGTCAGTGCTGAGGGAGCGCCGCACAGTGGGAGGGTCAGTACTGAGGGAGCACCGCACTGTCGAATGGTCAGTACTGAGGGAGCGCCGCACTGTCGGAGGGTCAGTACTGAGGCAGCACCGCACTGTGGGAGGGTCAGTACTGAGGGAACGCCGCACTGTCGGAGGGTCAGTACTGAGGGAGCGCCGCACTGTCGGAGGGTCAGTTCTGAGGGAGCACCGCACTGTTGGATGGTCAGTACTGAGGGAGCGCTGCACTGTGCGAGGGTCAGTACTGAGGGAGCGCCGCACGGTCGGCGGGTCAGTACTGAGGGAGCGCCGCACTGTCGAATGGTCAGTGCTGAGGGAGCGCCGCACTGTGGGAGGGTCAGTACTGAGGGAGCGCCGCACTGTCGGAGGGTCAGTACTGAGGGAGCGCCGCACTGTCGGAGGGTCAGTACTGAGGGAGCGCCGAACTGTCGGAGGGTCAGTACTGAGGGAGCGCTGTACTGTCGGAGGGTCAGTCCTGAGGGAGCGTCGCATTGTCGGAGGGTCAGTACTGAGGAAGCGCCGAACTGTCGGTGGGTCAGTACTGAGGGAGCGCCGCACTGTGGGAGGGTCAGTGCTGAGGGAGCGCCGCACTGTGGGAGGGTCAGTACTGAGGGAGCACCGCACTGTCGGAGGGTCAGTTCTGAGGGAGCGCTGTACTGTCGGAGGGTCAGTCCTGAGGGAGCGTCGCATTGTCGGAGGGTCAGTACTGAGGGAGCGCCGAACTGTCGGAGGGTCAGTACTGAGGGAGCGCCGCACTGTGGGAGGGTCAGTGCTGAGGGAGTGCCGCACTGTCGGAGGGTCAGTACTGAGGGAGCGCCGCACTGTCGGAGGGTCAGTACTGAGGGAGCGCCGAACTGTCGGAGGGTCAGTACTGAGGGAGCGCTGTACTGTCGGAGGGTCAGTCCTGAGGGAGCGTCGCATTGTCGGAGGGTCAGTACTGAGGGAGCGCCGAACTGTCGGAGGGTCAGTACTGAGGGAGCGCCGCACTGTGGGAGGGTCAGTGCTGAGGGAGCGCCGCACTGTGGGAGGGTCAGTGCTGAGGGAGCGCCGCACTGTGGGAGGGTCAGTACTGAGGGAGCGCTGCACTTCCACCGTGTCCTGTGCAATATTTACCCCCAACAAAATGAGTGAGAGAGATACATCATGGAGACAGATATTGCATTCCTATGTCTGGGATCTTGCTGTGTGAGATTTGGCCTGCGCGTTTGCTCCTTTACAGCATTATCCACAAAGCGAAAAGACACTTCAGTGACTGTGGAGTGCCTCTTACCGCGGAGCCAAGGAAATTCGAATTGGTCCCTGACCTTAAAATAAAGATCAATATTTCTGAATTGATGTTTATCCTGATTGGCAAAAAAAATTCCGTCCAAACCTACAATGTTGCTTTCAAACTAAAATGAGTTCCACGGATCCCAGATAGTACTCCTGCTGAATCGCAGGGACGACTTTACTTGACGGAGGAATGACACACCAATTCAGATTCGGAGACTTTCAATGCACATCAGGCATTGTTAGACGCTTTGTCCAATACAAGGCCACGACAGGGCGAGGGATGTTGGGGTGTGCTGATGGGGGGAGTGTCAGCGAGGAAAACTGATAACTGCCGCAGCGCAGTGAAAAATGACACCCCCCACCCTCTGTACAAACTGCAGCAAGGAAGACCCCCGGATACTTACCGAGTTAAAGACTGGAATCTAATCGAGGGGTTCAGGTGGTTTATATATAGAATAATAGATACCCGGGAGTGAGTTACAGACTGGAATCTAATCGAGGGGTTCGGGGTGGTTTATATATAGAATAACAGATACCGGGGAGTGAGTTACAGACTGGAATCTAATCGAGGGGTTCAGGGTGGTTTATATATAGAATAACAGATACCGGGGAGTGAGTTACAGACTGGAACCTAATCGAGGAGTTCGGGGTGGTTTATATATAGAATAACAGATACCCGGGAGTGAGTTACAGACTGGAATCTAATCGAGGGGTTCGAGGTGGTTTATATATAGAATAACATATACCCGGGAGTGAGTTACTGACTGGAATCTAATCGAGGGGTTCGGGGTGGTTTATATATAGAATAACAGATACCCGGGAGTGAGTTACAGACTGGAGTCTAATCGAGGGGTTCGGGGTGGTTTATATATAGAATAACAGATACCCGGGAGTGAGTTACAGACTGGAATCTAATCGAGGGGTTCGGGGTGGTTTATATATAGAATAACAGATACCCGGGAGTGAGTTACAGACTGGAGTCTAATCGAGGGGTTCAGGGTGGTTTATATATAGAATAACAGATACCCGGGAGTGAGTTACAGACTGGAACCTAATCGAGGGGTTCGGGGTGGTTTATATATAGAATAACAGATACCCGGGAGTGAGTTACAGACTGGAATCTAATCGAGGGGTTCAGGGTGGTTTATATACAGAATAACAGATTCCCGGGAGTGAGTTACAGACTGGAATCTAATCGAGGGGCTCAGGGTGGTTTATATATAGAATAACAGATACCCGGGAGTGAGTTACAGACTGGAATCTAATCGAGGGGTTCAGGGTGGTTTATATACAGAATAACTGATACCCGGGAGTGAGTTACAGACTGGAATCTAATCGAGGGGTTCGGGGTGGTTTATATATAGAATAACAGATACCCGGGAGTGAGTTACAGACTGGAACCTAATCGAGGGGTTCGGGGTGGTTTATATATAGAATAACAGATACCCGAGAGTGAGTTACAGACTGGAATCTAATCGAGGGGTTCGGGGTGGTTTATATATAGAATAACAGATACCCGGGAGTGAGTTACAGACTGGAATCTAATCGAGGGGTTCGGGGTGGTTTATATACAGAATAACTGATACCCGGGAGTGAGTTACAGACTGGAATCTAATCGAGGGGTTCGGGGTGGTTTATATATAGAATAACAGATACCCGGGAGTGAGTTACAGACTGGAATCTAATTGAGGGGTTCAGGGTGGTTTATATATAGAATAACAGATACCGGGGAGTGAGTGACAGACTGGAATCTAATCGAGGGGTTCGGGGTGGTTTATATATAGAGTAACAGATACCCGGGAGTGAGTTACAGACTGGAATCTAATCGAGGGGTTCAGGGTGGTTTATATATAGAATAACAGATACCCGGGAGTGAGTTACTGACTGGAATCTAATCGAGGGGTTCGGGGTGGTTTATATATAGAGTAACAGATACCCGGGAGTGAGTTACAGACTGGAATCTAATCGAGGGGTTCAGGGTGGTTTATATATAGAATAACATATACCCGGGAGTGCGTTACAGACTGGAATCTAATCGAGGGGTTCAGGGTGGTTTATATATAGAGTAAAAGATACCCGGGAGTGAGTTACAGACTGGAATCTAATCGAGGGGTTCAGGGTGGTTTATATATAGAATAACAGATACCCGGGAGTGAGTTACAGACTGGAACCTAATCGAGGGGTTCGGGGTGGTTTATATATAGAATAACAGATACCCGGGAGTGAGTTACAGACTGGAATCTAATCGAGGGGTTCAGGGTGGTTTATATATAGAGTAACAGATACCCGGGAGTGAGTTACAGACTGGAATCTAATCGAGGGGTTCAGGGTGGTTTATATATAGAATAACATTACCCCGGGAGTGAGTTACAGACTGGAATCTAATCGAGGGGTTCAGGGTGGTTTATATATAGAGTAACAGATACCCGGGAGTGAGTTACAGACTGGAATCTAATCGAGGGGTTCAGGGTGGTTTATATATAGAATCACAGATACCCGGGAGTGAGTTACAGACTGGAATCTAATCGAGGGGTTCAGGATAGTTTATATATAGAATAACAGATACCCGGGAGTGAGTTACAGACTGGAATCTAATCGAGGGGTTCAGGCTGGTTTATATATAGAATAACAGATACCCGGGAGTGAGTTACAGACTGGAATCTAATCGAGGGGTTCAGGGTGGTTTATGTATAGAATAACAGATACCCGGGAGTGAGTTACAGACTGGAATCTAATTGAGGGGTTTGGGGTGGTTTATATACAGAATAACAGATACCCGGGAGTGAGTTACAGACTGGAACCTAATCGAGGGGTTCGGGGTGGTTTATATATAGAATAACATATACCCGGGAGTGCGTTACAGACTGGAATCTAATCGAGGGGTTCAGGGTGGTTTATATATAGAATAACAGATACCCGGGAGTGAGTTACAGACTGGAACCTAATCGAGGGGTTCGGGGTGGTTTATATATAGAATAACAGATACCCAGGAGTGAGTTACAGACTGGAATCTAATCGAGGGGTTCGGGGTGGTTTATATATAGAATAACAGATACCCGGGAGTGAGTTACAGACTGGAGTCTAATCGAGGGGTTCAGGGTGGTTTATATATAGAATAACAGATACCCGGGAGTGAGTTACAGACTGGAACCTAATCGAGGGGTTCGGGGTGGTTTATATATAGAATAACAGATACCCGGGAGTGAGTTACAGACTGGAATCTAATCGAGGGGTTCAGGGTGGTTTATATACAGAATAACAGATTCCCGGGAGTGAGTTACAGACTGGAATCTAATCGAGGGGCTCAGGGTGGTTTATATATAGAATAACAGATACCCGGGAGTGAGTTACAGACTGGAATCTAATCGAGGGGTTCAGGGTGGTTTATATACAGAATAACTGATACCCGGGAGTGAGTTACAGACTGGAATCTAATCGAGGGGTTCGGGGTCGTTTATATATAGAATAACAGATACCCGGGAGTGAGTTACAGACTGGAACCTAATCGAGGGGTTCGGGGTGGTTTATATATAGAATAACAGATACCCGAGAGTGAGTTACAGACTGGAATCTAATCGAGGGGTTCGGGGTGGTTTATATATAGAATAACAGATACCCGGGAGTGAGTTACAGACTGGAATCTAATCGAGGGGTTCGGGGTGGTTTATATACAGAATAACTGATACCCGGGAGTGAGTTACAGACTGGAATCTAATCGAGGGGTTCGGGGTGGTTTATATATAGAATAACAGATACCCGGGAGTGAGTTACAGACTGGAATCTAATTGAGGGGTTCAGGGTGGTTTATATATAGAATAACAGATACCGGGGAGTGAGTGACAGACTGGAATCTAATCGAGGGGTTCGGGGTGGTTTATATATAGAGTAACAGATACCCGGGAGTGAGTTACAGACTGGAATCTAATCGAGGGGTTCAGGGTGGTTTATATATAGAATAACAGATACCCGGGAGTGAGTTACTGACTGGAATCTAATCGAGGGGTTCGGGGTGGTTTATATATAGAGTAACAGATACCCGGGAGTGAGTTACAGACTGGAATCTAATCGAGGGGTTCAGGGTGGTTTATATATAGAATAACATATACCCGGGAGTGCGTTACAGACTGGAATCTAATCGAGGGGTTCAGGGTGGTTTATATATAGAGTAAAAGATACCCGGGAGTGAGTTACAGACTGGAATCTAATCGAGGGGTTCAGGGTGGTTTATATATAGAATAACAGATACCCGGGAGTGAGTTACAGACTGGAACCTAATCGAGGGGTTCGGGGTGGTTTATATATAGAATAACAGATACCCGGGAGTGAGTTACAGACTGGAATCTAATCGAGGGGTTCAGGGTGGTTTATATATAGAGTAACAGATACCCGGGAGTGAGTTACAGACTGGAATCTAATCGAGGGGTTCAGGGTGGTTTATATATAGAATAACATTACCCCGGGAGTGAGTTACAGACTGGAATCTAATCGAGGGGTTCAGGGTGGTTTATATATAGAGTAACAGATACCCGGGAGTGAGTTACAGACTGGAATCTAATCGAGGGGTTCAGGGTGGTTTATATATAGAATCACAGATACCCGGGAGTGAGTTACAGACTGGAATCTAATCGAGGGGTTCAGGATAGTTTATATATAGAATAACAGATACCCGGGAGTGAGTTACAGACTGGAATCTAATCGAGGGGTTCAGGCTGGTTTATATATAGAATAACAGATACCCGGGAGTGAGTTACTGACTCAAATCTAATCGAGCGGCTCGGGGTGGTTTATATATCGAATAACAGATACCCGGGAGTGAGTTACAGACTGGAATCTAATCGAGGGGTTCAGGGTGGTTTATGTATAGAATAACAGATACCCGGGAGTGAGTTACAGACTGGAATCTAATTGAGGGGTTTGGGGTGGTTTATATACAGAATAACAGATACCCGGGAGTGAGTTACAGACTGGAACCTAATCGAGGGGTTCGGGGTGGTTTATATATAGAATAACATATACCCGGGAGTGCGTTACAGACTGGAATCTAATCGAGGGGTTCAGGGTGGTTTATATATAGAATAACAGATACCCGGGAGTGAGTTACAGACTGGAACCTAATCGAGGGGTTCGGGGTGGTTTATATATAGAATAACAGATACCCAGGAGTGAGTTACAGACTGGAATCTAATCGAGGGGTTCGGGGTGGTTTATATACAGAATAACAGATACCCGGGAGTGAGTTACAGACTGGAATCTAATCGAGGGGTTCGGGGTGGTTTATATATAGAATAACAGATACTGGGGAGTGAGTTACAGACTGGAATCTAATCGAGGGGTTCAGGGTGGTTTATATACAGAATAACATATACCCGGGAGTGCGTTACAGACTGGAATCTAATCGAGGGGTTCAGGGTGGTTTATATATAGAATAACAGATACCCGGGAGTGAGTTACAGACTGGAATCTAATCGAGGGGTTCGGGGTGGTTTATATATAGAATAACAGATACCGGGGAGTGAGTTACAGACTGGAACCTAATCGAGGGGTTCGGGGTGGTTTATATATAGAATAACAGATACCCGGGAGTGAGTTACAGACTGGAGTCTAATCGAGGGGTTCAGGGTGGTTTATATATAGAATAACAGATACCCGGGAGTGAGTTACAGACTGGAACCTAATCGAGGGGTTCGGGGTGGTTTATATATAGAATAACAGATACCCGGGAGTGAGTTACAGACTGGAATCTAATCGAGGGGTTCAGGGTGGTTTATATACAGAATAACAGATTCCCGGGAGTGAGTTACAGACTGGAATCTAATCGAGGGGCTCAGGGTGGTTTATATATAGAATAACAGATACCCGGGAGTGAGTTACAGACTGGAGTCTAATCGAGGGGTTCAGGGTGGTTTATATATAGAATAACAGATACCCGGGAGTGAGTTACAGACTGGAACCTAATCGAGGGGTTCGGGGTGGTTTATATATAGAATAACAGATACCCGAGAGTGAGTTACAGACTGGAATCTAATCGAGGGGTTCGGGGTGGTTTATATATAGAATAACAGATACCCGGGAGTGAGTTACAGACTGGAATCTAATCGAGGGGTTCGGGGTGGTTTATATACAGAATAACTGATACCCGGGAGTGAGTTACAGACTGGAATCTAATCGAGGGGTTCGGGGTGGTTTATATATAGAATAACAGATACCCGGGAGTGAGTTACAGACTGGAATCTAATTGAGGGGTTCAGGGTGGTTTATATATAGAATAACAGATACCGGGGAGTGAGTGACAGACTGGAATCTAATCGAGGGGTTCGGGGTGGTTTATATATAGAGTAACAGATACCCGGGAGTGAGTTACAGACTGGAATCTAATCGAGGGGTTCAGGGTGGTTTATATATAGAATAACAGATACCCGGGAGTGAGTTACTGACTGGAATCTAATCGAGGGGTTCGGGGTGGTTTATATATAGAGTAACAGATACCCGGGAGTGAGTTACAGACTGGAATCTAATCGAGGGGTTCAGGGTGGTTTATATATAGAATAACATATACCCGGGAGTGCGTTACAGACTGGAATCTAATCGAGGGGTTCAGGGTGGTTTATATATAGAGTAAAAGATACCCGGGAGTGAGTTACAGACTGGAATCTAATCGAGGGGTTCAGGGTGGTTTATATATAGAATAACAGATACCCGGGAGTGAGTTACAGACTGGAACCTAATCGAGGGGTTCGGGGTGGTTTATATATAGAATAACAGATACCCGGGAGTGAGTTACAGACTGGAATCTAATCGAGGGGTTCAGGGTGGTTTATATATAGAGTAACAGATACCCGGGAGTGAGTTACAGACTGGAATCTAATCGAGGGGTTCAGGGTGGTTTATATATAGAATAACATTACCCCGGGAGTGAGTTACAGACTGGAATCTAATCGAGGGGTTCAGGGTGGTTTATATATAGAGTAACAGATACCCGGGAGTGAGTTACAGACTGGAATCTAATCGAGGGGTTCAGGGTGGTTTATATATAGAATCACAGATACCCGGGACTGAGTTACAGACTGGAATCTAATCGAGGGGTTCAGGATAGTTTATATATAGAATAACAGATACCCGGGAGTGAGTTACAGACTGGAATCTAATCGAGGGGTTCAGGCTGGTTTATATATAGAATAACAGATACCCGGGAGTGAGTTACTGACTCAAATCTAATCGAGCGGCTCGGGGTGGTTTATATATCGAATAACAGATACCCGGGAGTGAGTTACAGACTGGAATCTAATCGAGGGGTTCAGGGTGGTTTATGTATAGAATAACAGATACCCGGGAGTGAGTTACAGACTGGAATCTAATTGAGGGGTTTGGGGTGGTTTATATACAGAATAACAGATACCCGGGAGTGAGTTACAGACTGGAACCTAATCGAGGGGTTCGGGGTGGTTTATATATAGAATAACATATACCCGGGAGTGCGTTACAGACTGGAATCTAATCGAGGGGTTCAGGGTGGTTTATATATAGAATAACAGATACCCGGGAGTGAGTTACAGACTGGAACCTAATCGAGGGGTTCGGGGTGGTTTATATATAGAATAACAGATACCCAGGAGTGAGTTACAGACTGGAATCTAATCGAGGGGTTCGGGGTGGTTTATATACAGAATAACAGATACCCGGGAGTGAGTTACAGACTGGAATCTAATCGAGGGGTTCGGGGTGGTTTATATATAGAATAACAGATACCGGGGAGTGAGTTACAGACTGGAATCTAATCGAGGGGTTCAGGGTGGTTTATATACAGAATAACATATACCCGGGAGTGCGTTACAGACTGGAATCTAATCGAGGGGTTCGGGGTGGTTTATATATAGAATAACAGATACCCGGGAGTGAGTTACAGACTGGAATCTAATCGAGGGGTTCGGGGTGGTTTATATATAGAATAACAGATACCGGGGAGTGAGTTACAGACTGGAACCTAATCGAGGGGTTCGGGGTGGTTTATATATAGAATAACAGATACCCGGGAGTGAGTTACAGACTGGAGTCTAATCGAGGGGTTCAGGGTGGTTTATATATAGAATAACAGATACCCGGGAGTGAGTTACAGACTGGAACCTAATCGAGGGGTTCGGGGTGGTTTATATATAGAATAACAGATACCCGGGAGTGAGTTACAGACTGGAATCTAATCGAGGGGTTCAGGGTGGTTTATATACAGAATAACAGATTCCCGGGAGTGAGTTACAGACTGGAATCTAATCGAGGGGCTCAGGGTGGTTTATATATAGAATAACAGATACCCGGGAGTGAGTTACAGACTGGAGTCTAATCGAGGGGTTCAGGGTGGTTTATATATAGAATAACAGATACCCGGGAGTGAGTTACAGACTGGAACCTAATCGAGGGGTTCGGGGTGGTTTATATATAGAATAACAGATACCCGGGAGTGAGTTACAGACTGGAATCTAATCGAGGGGTTCAGGGTGGTTTATATACAGAATAACAGATTCCCGGGAGTGAGTTACAGACTGGAATCTAATCGAGGGGCTCAGGGTGGTTTATATATAGAATAACAGATACCCGGGAGTGAGTTACAGACTGGAATCTAATCGAGGGGTTCAGGGTGGTTTATATACAGAATAACTGATACCCGGGAGTGAGTTACAGACTGGAATCTAACCGAGGGGTTCGGGGTGGTTTATATATAGAATAACAGATACCCGGGAGTGAGTTACAGACTGGAACCTAATCGAGGGGTTCGGGGTGGTTTATATATAGAATAACAGATACCCGGGAGAGAGTTACAGAGTGGAATCTAATCGAGGGGTTCGGGGTGGTTTATATACAGAATAACTGATACCCGGGAGTGAGTTACAGACTGGAATCTAATCGAGGGGTTCGGGGTGGTTTATATATAGAATAACAGATACCCGGGAGTGAGTTACAGACTGGAATCTAATTGAGGGGTTCAGGGTGGTTTATATATAGAATAACTGATACCCAGGAGTGAGTTACAGACTGGAATCTAATCGAGGGGTTCGGGGTGGTTTATATACAGAATAACTGATACCCGGGAGTGAGTTACGGACTGGAATCTAATCGAGGGGTTCGGGGTGGTTTATATATAGAATAACAGATACCCGGGAGTGAGTTACAGACTGGAATCTAATCGAGGGGTTCGGGGTGGTTTATATACAGAATAACTGATACCCGGGAGTGAGTTACAGACTGGAATCTAATCGAGGGGTTCGGGGTGGTTTATATATAGAATAACAGATACCCGGGAGTGAGTTACAGACTGGAATCTAATTGAGGGGTTCAGGGTGGTTTATATATAGAATAACAGATACCGGGGAGTGAGTGACAGACTGGAATCTAATCGAGGGGTTCGGGGTGGTTTATATATAGAGTAACAGATACCCGGGAGTGAGTTACAGACTGGAATCTAATCGAGGGGTTCAGGGTGGTTTATATATAGAATAACAGATACCCGGGAGTGAGTTACTGACTGGAATCTAATCGAGGGGTTCGGGGTGGTTTATATATAGAGTAACAGATACCCGGGAGTGAGTTACAGACTGGAATCTAATCGAGGGGTTCAGGGTGGTTTATATATAGAATAACATATACCCGGGAGTGCGTTACAGACTGGAATCTAATCGAGGGGTTCAGGGTGGTTTATATATAGAGTAAAAGATACCCGGGAGTGAGTTACAGACTGGAATCTAATCGAGGGGTTCAGGGTAGTTTATATATAGAATAACAGATACCCGGGAGTGAGTTACAGACTGGAACCTAATCGAGGGGTTCGGGGTGGTTTATATATAGAATAACAGATACCCGGGAGTGAGTTACAGACTGGAATCTAATCGAGGGGTTCAGGGTGGTTTATATATAGAGTAACAGATACCCGGGAGTGAGTTACAGACTGGAATCTAATCGAGGGGTTCAGGGTGGTTTATATATAGAATAACATTACCCCGGGAGTGAGTTACAGACTGGAATCTAATCGAGGGGTTCAGGGTGGTTTATATATAGAGTAACAGATACCCGGGAGTGAGTTACAGACTGGAATCTAATCGAGGGGTTCAGGGTGGTTTATATATAGAATCACAGATACCCGGGAGTGAGTTACAGACTGGAATCTAATCGAGGGGTTCAGGATAGTTTATATATAGAATAACAGATACCCGGGAGTGAGTTACAGACTGGAATCTAATCGAGGGGTTCAGGCTGGTTTATATATAGAATAACAGATACCCGGGAGTGAGTTACTGACTCAAATCTAATCGAGCGGCTCGGGGTGGTTTATATATCGAATAACAGATACCCGGGAGTGAGTTACAGACTGGAATCTAATCGAGGGGTTCAGGGTGGTTTATGTATAGAATAACAGATACCCGGGAGTGAGTTACAGACTGGACTCTAATCAAGGGTTTCGGGGGGGCTTTATATCTCGAATAACATACCCGGGAGTGGGTTGCAGACTGGAATCTAATCGAGGGGTTCGGGGTAATTTATATATAGAATAACAGATACCCGGTAGTGAATTACAGACTGGAATCTAATCGAGGGGTTCGGGACGGTTTATATTAAGAATAACAGATACCCGGGAGTGAGTTACAGACTGGAATCTAATTGAGGGATTCGGGGTGGTTTATATATAGAATAACAGATACCCGGGAATGAGTGACAGACTGGAATCTAATCGAGGGGTTCGGGGTGGATGATATATTGAATAACAGATACCCGGGAGTGCGTAACAGACTGGAATCTAATCGAGGGGTTCAGGGTGGTTTATATTAAGAATAATAGATATCCGGGCGGGAGTTACAGACTGGAATCTTATCGAGGGGTTCAGGGTGATTTATATATAGAATAACAGATACCCGTGTGTGAGTTACAGACTGGAATCTAATCGAGGGGCTCGGGGTGGTTTATATACGGAATAACAGATACCTGGGAGTGAGTTACAGACTGGAATCTAATCGAGGGGTTCGGGTTGGTTTATATATAGAGTAACAGATACCCGGGAGTGAGTTACAGACTGGAATCTAATCGAGGGGTTCGGTGTGGTTTATATATAGAATGACAGATACCCGGGAGTGAGTTACAGACTGGAATCTAATCGAGGGGTTCGGGGTGGTTTATATATAGAATAACAGATACCTGGGAGTGAGTTTCTGACTGGAATCTAATCGAGGGGCTCGGGATGGTTTATATACAGAATAACAGATACCCGGGAGTGAGTTACAGACTGGAATCTAATCGAGGGTTTCGGGGTGGTTTATATATAGAATAATAGATACCCGGGAGTGAGTTACAGACTGGAATCTAATCGAGGGGTTCAGGGTGGTTTATATATAGAATAACAGATACCCGGGAGTGAGTTACAGACTGGAATCTAATCGAGGGTTTCGGGGTGGTTTATGTATAGAATAATAGATACCCGGGAGTGAGTTACAGACTGGAATCTAATCGAGGGTTTCGGGGTGGTTTATGTATAGAATAATAGATACCCGGGTGTGAGTTACAGACTGGAATCTAATCGAGGGGTTCAGGGTGGTTTATATATGGAATAACAGATACCCGGGAGTGAGTTACAGACTGGAATCTAATCGAGGGGCTCGGGATGGTTTATATACAGAATAACAGATACCCGGGAGTGAGTTACAGACTGGAATCTAATCGAAGGGTTCAGGGTGGTTTATATATAAAGTAACAGATACACGGGAGTGAGTTACAGACTGGAATCTAATCGATGGGTTCAGGGTGGTTTACATATAGAATAACAGATTCCCGGGAGTGCGTTACAGACTGGAATCTAATCGAGGGGTTCAGGGTGGTTTATATATAGAATAACACATACCCGGGAGTGAGTTACAGACTGGAATCTAATCGAGGGGTTCGGTGTGGTTTATATATAGAATAACAGATACCCGGGAGTGCGTTACAGACTGGAATCTAATCGAGGGGTTCGGTGTGGTTTATATATAGAATAACAGATACCTGGGAGTGAGTTTCTGACTGGAATCTAATCGAGGGGCTCGGGATGGTTTATATACAGAATAACAGATACCCGGGAGTGAGTTACAGACTGGAATCTAATCGAGGGTTTCGGGGTGGTTTATGTATAGAATAATAGATACCCGGGAGTGAGTTACAGACTGGAATCTAATCGAGGGTTTCGGGGTGGTTTATGTATAGAATAATAGATACCCGGGAGTGAGTTACAGACTGGAATCTAATCGAGGGGTTCGGTGTGGTTTATATATAGAATAACAGATACCCGGGTGTGAGTTACAGACTGGAATCTAATCGAGGGGCTCGGGATTGTTTATATACAGAATAACAGATACCCGGGAGTGAGTTACAGACTGGAATCTAATCGAAAGGTTCAGGGTGGTTTATATATAAAGTAACAGATACACGGGAGTGAGTTACAGACTGGAATCTAATCGATGGGTTCAGGGTGGTTTACATATAGAATAACAGATTCCCGGGAGTGCGTTACAGACTGGAATCTAATCGAGGGGTTCAGGGTGGTTTATATATAGAATAACAGATACCCGGGAGTGAGTTACAGACTGGAATCTAATCGAGGGGTTCGGTGTGGTTTATATATAGAATAACAGATACCCGGGAGTGCGTTACAGACTGGAATCTAATCGAGGGGTTCAGGGTGGTTTATATATAGAATAACAGATACCCGGGTGTGAGTCACAGACTGGAATCTAATCGGGGGTTCGGGGTTGTTTATACATAGAATACCAGATACCCGAGAGTGAACATAGAACATAGAACAATACAGCGCAGTACAGGCCCTTCGGCCCACGATGTTGCACCGAAACAAAAGCTATCTAACCTACACTATGCCATTATCATCCATATGTTTATCCAATAAACTTTTAAATGCCCTCAATGTTGGCGAGTTCACTACTGTAGCAGGTAGGGCATTCCACGGCCTCACTACTCTTTGCGTAAAGAACCTACCTCTGACCTCTGTCCTATATCTATTACCCCTCAGTTTAAAGTTATGTCCCCTCGTGCCAGCCATATCCATCCGCGGGAGAAGGCTCTCACTGTCCACCCTATCCAACCCCCTGATCATTTTGTATGCCTCTATTAAGTCTCCTCTTAACCTTCTTCTCTCCAACGAAAACAACCTCAAGTCCGTCAGCCTTTCCTCATAAGATTTTCCCTCCATACCAGGCAACATCCTGGTAAATCTCCTCTGCACCCGCTCCAAAGCCTCCACGTCCTTCCTATAATGCGGTGACCAGAACTGTACGCAATACTCCAAATGCGGCCGGACCAGAGTTCTGTACAGCTGCAACATGACCTCCCGACTCCGGAACTCAATCCCTCTACCAATAAAGGCCAACACTCCATAGGCCTTCTTCACAACCCTATCAACCTGGGTGGCAACTTTCAGGGATCTATGTACATGGACACCTAGATCCCTCTGCTCATCCACACTTTCAAGAACTTTACCATTAGCCAAATATTCCGCATTCCTGTTATTCCTTCCAAAGTGAATCACCTCACACTTCTCTACATTAAACTCCATTTGCCACCTCTCAGCCCAGCTCTGCAGCTTATCTATATCCCTCTGTAACCTGCTACATCCTTCCACACTATCGACAACACCACCGACTTTAGTATCGTCTGCAAATTTACTCACCCACCCTTCTGCGCCTTCCTCTAGGTCATTGATAAAAATGACAAACAGCAACGGCCCCAGAACAGATCCTTGTGGTACTCCACTTGTGACTGTACTCCATTCTGAACATTTCCCATCAACCACCACCCTCTGTCTTCTTTCAGCTAGCCAATTTCTGATCCACATCTCTAAATCACCCTCAATCCCCAGCCTCCGTATTTTTTGCAATAGCCTACCGTGGGGAACCTTATCAAACGCTTTGCTGAAATCCATATACACCACATCAACTGCTCTACCCTCGTCTACCTGTTCAGTCACCTTCTCAAAGAACTCAATAAGGTTTGTGAGGCATGACCTACCCTTCACAAAGCCATGCTGACTATCCCTGATCATATTATTCCTATCTAGATGATTATAAATCTTGTCCCTTATAATCCCCTCCAAGACTTTACCCACTACAGACGTGAGGCTCACCGGTCTATAGTTGCCGGGGTTGTCTCTGCTCCCCTTTTTGAACAAAGGGACCACATTTGCTGTCCTCCAGTCCTCTGGCACTATTCCTGTAGCCAATGATGACATAAAAATCAAAGCCAAAGGTCCAGCAATCTCTTCCCTGGCCTCCCATAGAATCCTAGGATAAATCCCATCAGGTCCCGGGGACTTATCTATTTTCAGCCTGTCCAGAATTGCCAACACCTCTTCCCTACGTACCTCAATGCCATCTATTCTATTAGCCTGGGGCTCAGCATTCTCCTCCACAACATTATCTTTTTCCTGAGTGAATACTGACGAAACATATTCATTTAGTATCTCGCCTATCTCTTCAGACTCCACACACAATTTCCCATCCCTGTCCTTGACTGGTCCTACTCTTTCCCTAGTCATTCGCTTATTCCTGACATACCTATAGAAAGCTTTTGGGTTTTCCTTGATCCTTCCTGCCAAATACTTCTCATGTCCCCTCCTTGCTCGTCTTAGCTCTCTCTTTAGATCCTTCCTCGCTACCTTGTAACTATCCATCGCCCCAACCGAAACTTCACACTTCATCTTCACATAGGCCTTCTTCTTCCTCTTAACAAGAGATTCCACTTCTTTGGTAAACCACGGTTCCCTCGCTCGACGCCTTCCTCCCTGTCTGACCGGTACATACTTATCAATAACACGCAGTAGCTGGTCCTTGAACAAGCCCCACTTATCCAGTGTGCCCAACACTTGCAGCCTACTTCTCCACCTTATCCCCCCCAAGTCACGTCTAATGGCATCATAATTGCCCTTCCCCCAGCTATAACTCTTGCCCTGCGGTGTATACTTATCCCTTTCCATCATTAACGTAAACGTCACCGAATTGTGGTCACTGTCCCCAAAGTGCTCTCCTACCTCCAAATCCAACACCTGGCCTGGTTCATTACCCAAAACCAAATCCAACATGGCCTCGCCTCTTGTTGGCCTGTCAACATATTGTTTCAGGAAACCCTCCTGCACACACTGTACAAAAAACGACCCATCTATTGTACTCGAACTATATATTTTCCAGTCAATATTTGGAAAGTTAAAGTCTCCCATAATAACTACCCTGTTACTTTCGCTCATATCCAGAATCATCTTCGCCATCCTTTCCTCTACATCCCTAGAACTATTAGGAGGCCTATAAAAAACTCCCAACAGGGTGACCTCTCCTTTCCTGTTTCTAACTTCAGCCAATACTACCTCGGAAGAAGAGTCCCCATCTAGCATCCTCTCCGCCACCGTAATACTGCTCTTGACTAGCAGCGCCACACCTCCCCCTCTTTTGCCTCCTTCTCTGAGCTTACTAAAACACCTAAACCCCGGAACCTGCAACATCCATTCCTGTCCCTGCTCTATCCATGTCTCCGAAATGGCCACAACATCGAAGTCCCAGGTACCAACCCACGCTGCCAGTTCCCCTACCTTGTTTCGTATACTCCTGGCATTGAAGTAGACACACTTCAAACCACCTACCTGAACGCTGGCCCCCTCCTGCGACGTCAAATCTGTGCTCCTGACCTCTATACTCTCATTCTCCCTTACCCTAAAACTACAATCCAGGTTCCCATGCCCCTGCTGCATTAGTTTAAACCCCCCGAAAGAGCACTAACAAATCTCCCCCCCAGGATATTTGTGCCCCTCAGGTTCAGATGTAGACCATCCTGTCTGTAGAGGTCCCACCTTCCCCAGAAAGAGCCCCAGTTATCCAAAAATCTGAAACCCTCCCGCCTGCACCATCCCTGGAGCCACGTGTTTAAATGCTCTCTCTCCCTATTCCTCATCTCACTATCACGTGGCACGGGCAACAACCCAGAGATAACAACTCTGTTTGTTCTAGTTCTGAGCTTCCATCCTAGCTCCCTGAAAGCCTGCCCTTTCCTACCTATGTCGTTGGTGCCAATGTGGACCACGACTTGGGGCTGCTCCCCCTCCCCCCTAAGGACCCGGAAAACACGATCCGAGACATCACGTACCCTTGCACCTGGGAGGCAACATACCAAACGTGAGTCTCTCACGCTCCCACAAAATCTCCTATCTGTGCCCCTGACTATAGAGTCCCCAATTACTAATGCTCTGCTCCTCTCCCCCCTTCCCTTCTGAGCAACAGGGACAGACTCCGTGCCAGAGACCCGTACCCCATGGCTTACCCCTGGTAAGCCGTCCCCCCCACAAGTATCCAAAGCGGTATACTTGTTTCTCAGGGGAACGGCCGCAGGGGATCCCTGCACTGACTGTTTTTTCCCAGTCCCTCTTACAGTTACCCATCTATCTCCAATCTTTGGTGTAACTAATTCCCTGAAGCTGCTATCTATGACCCCTTCTGCCTCCCGAATGATCCGAAGTTCTTCCAACTCCAGCTCCAGTTCCCTAACTCGGTCTTGGAGGAGCTGGAGATGGCAGCACTTCCTGCAGGTAAAATCAGCAGGGACACTAACTGCATCCCTCACCTCAAACATCCTGCAGGAGGAACATTGCACTCCCTTCCCTGCCATTCCTCTAACTTTCTACCAAGATCTGGCTAACAACTAAATTAAATTTTTATAAAAAATAATAATAATATAATAAAAATATGGTACTTACCTCAGACCAATGGGTTTTATTATTTGGTTAGAGGAGGAGGGCGGGTGGGAGACACTACACGTGTAGTGTCTCGGGTTCCTCTCCACCAGAATTTATTGGTGAGGGTCTTCCCAGACATCCGCGGGTCGACTTCCTGTTCCCGCCTAAAAAACTAATTTAAAAAAAAAAGAAAAATTCTCAGCTCCTGCTGAAATTTACTAACCAGCCAGCTCCACTCCCGCCGAAATCGACTGGCCTGCCCCTGCAAAGAGAAGTGCTTTTAAAGGTTGACTTACCTCCCAGCAACCTCCTTCCGCAATGCTCCCGCTGAAATTGACTAACCAGCTGCTCTCACGCCGCCGAAATCGAAGTGAGTTACAGACTGGAATCTAATCGAGTGATTCGGGGTGGTTTATATATCGAATAACAGATACCCGGGAGTGAGTTACAGACTGGAATCTAATCGAGGGGTTCGGGGTGGTTTATATACAGAATAACAGATACCCGGGAGTGAGTTACAGACTGGAATCTAATCGAGGGGTTCGGGGTGGTTTATATATAGAATAACAGATACCCGGGAGTGAGTTACAGACTGGAATCTAATCGAGGGGTTCGGGGTGGTTTATATACAGAATAACAGATACCCGGGAGTGAGTTACAGACTGGAATCTAATCGAGGGGTTCGGGGTGGTTTATGTATAGAATAACAGATACCCGGGAGTGAGTTACAGACTGGAATCTAATCGAGGGGTTCAGGGTGGTTTATATACAGAATAATAGATACCCGGGAGTGAGTTACAGACTGGAATCTAATCGAGGGGTTCGGGGGGGTTTATATATAGAATAACAGATACCCGGGAGTGAGTTACAGACTGGAATCTAATCGAGGGGTTCGGGGGGGTTTATATATAGAATAACAGATACCCGGGAGTGAGTTACAGACTGGAATCTAATCGAGGGGTTCGGGGGGGTTTATATATAGAATAACAGATACCCGGGAGTGAGTTACAGACTGGAATCTAATCGAGGGGTTCGGGGGGGTTTATATATAGAATAACAGATACCCGGGAGTGAGTTACAGACTGGAATCTAATCGAGGGGTTCGGGGTGGTTTATATACAGAATAACAGATACCCGGGAGTGAGTTACAGACTGGAATCTAATCGAGGGGTTCGGGGTGGTTTATATATAGAATAACAGATACCCGGGAGTGAGTTACAGACTGGAATCTAATCGAGGGGTTCGGGGTGGTTTATATACAGAATAACAGATACCCGGGAGTGAGTTACTGACTGGAATCTAATCGAGGGGTTCGGGGTGGTTTATGTATAGAATAGCATATACCCGGGAGTAAGTTACAGACTGGAATCTAATCGAGGGGTTCGGGGTGGTTCCCTCCCAGCCCGTGAGCAACTTTATAAATTTCCGAGACCTCCCCCTCCCTCACCCGTGTTCCAGAAACTACCTTGTCCTGTATCCCCTGCGGCGGTAGAAGCGGAAAGTTCGAAACCTGCCTCCGTACAAAGTCCCTCACTTGCAGGTGACAAACCCCATTCTCTCCCGGCAATTCAAACTCCAGTTCCAGCTCCACCAGACCGGGAAAGCTCCCATCGATAAACAGATCCCCCAGCCTCTCAATCCCTGCTCTCTGCCACCTCCGAGACCCCCCCATCCATCTTCCCTGGCACAAACCGGTGATTACCACTGTCCTGTGAGTGTACCTTTAAGAAATGGGTGTTTATAAATGGGTGTGTATATAAATATCTGTAGTGAGAGTACCTTTAAGAAATGGGTGTTGATTACTGCAGTGATGTCAGAGAGTGGGTGGAGCTGGGCTGTCTGTCAGCTTTTAACTTTTGTTTTAGGCTGTTTGCTGCAGGGTGTGTTTTAGTTTCGTTTTCAGTGTGTTGGAGCTGAAGCCAGACGGAGCGGGTGTACTGCTGTTCTCTCTGCCATCAAAAGACTATCTCTTAATCATTTGGTGAATTCAGAATTAGAAGTGTTTTCAGCCGTGACGTTAACCTGATGTGCTTCTGTTAAAAGGTGTATTAAGTCTTATGGATGTTAAAGGGAAAGCTGAAAGGATTACTTAGTGTTGTATTCTTTGGGGGTCGTATCTGAATTGATGGTTGCTAAGATGTTCACTGTATGTTTTAAAAAGGTCAACTTGAGTTCATCGAATAAACATTCGCTTCAAAAAATACTTGTCCATTTCTGCTGTCCCACACCTGGAGAGTGGGCCGTGTGCTCCCCATACCACAATCTAGTAAAAGTTGTGGGTCAGGTGAACTCCATGGTACACTTTGGGGTTCTGGCCCATAACACCACAAATTGGAGCCCACACCGACTCTCCCTCCACTCCCATGTGCTTCCGACACGGTCTCCCAACTCTTCAGAGCCGCCGCCACCGCTTTGGCTTGTGGAGTACCGAGCTGACAAGAACGGCAGGAGGTGCCGTTCCCAGTGCCCCCTAAGCTCGTGCCCCTACGTGACGCCGCCTCCACCCGCTCCCACACCGACCCCCCCCACCCCACTACCCACTTCCCGATGATGGCTCTATTTGCAGCCCAGTATTAATTCCTACAGGGTTAACCCCTTTGAGCGGCATCCCCCCCCCCCCACAGTCTCCACTCCTGCCCCCTCGCCTGGATCACAAAAACCTCGCTCTTACCCATGTGCAATTTGTAATCCGAGAATCGGCCAAATTCCCCGAAATCTCCCCCCCCCAATGGGTCAGAAATATACAGGAGCAGGTCGTCCTACATATAACGAGGCCCTGTGCTCCATCGTCCCCCACCCCGGACTAACCCCTGCCAGTCCTTTGAGGCTCTCAGCGCCATCGCCAGTGGCTCGATAGCCAAGGCAAACAGCAGCGGGCAGAGGGGACATCCCTACCTCGTCCCCCGATGCTGACATTCCGAGCTGACTCGATTCGTCCGCCCGCTCGCCTCCGGTGCCTGGGGCAGCAACCGGACCCAGTCCGCCAACCCCTGCCCAAACCCAAACTGCCCCAGGACCTCCCACACATAATTCCCCTTCACCCGGCCTTGTCCGTGTCCATCGCGATCACTACCTCCACCTCCCTAATGTAGCCACTTAAAATGGCCAACTCCCGATTTAAAATGGCGAACGGCAAAGGCTGATGGGAAAGTCAGCCAACAGGTCACAAACGAGCAGCTGCAGGTTGAGTGTGTATTTACCTCTGGAAAGGCCAGACAAGATCGATACCAGCAACCATCAGCATAACAAAACACCAGCCATCTACATATTAATGAGCAATTCCCCGGGAACAATAAGCAACATTTAGACACACAAAGCCAACCCAGACTCGTCGGTGCCAGCAGGAACCAACACAAAAGGAGGTGAACGACCACCTCAAGACCGCCCATCGATCAGGGAACCGCTCCAGCATTGGAGAAAATCGAACCAAGCGATTGGGACAAAGTCCAATCACTTGGGACCAGGTACAGGGTCCGCCCCGAAAGGCGGGAAGCGCCTGGGGACTATAAGAATTGAGCCCCAAGTTCAAGTCGCTCTCTTCCAGCTCCCTTAACTCTTCAACAGCCGCTCAAAAACTGTAAGTCTTAATTCAACGCTCGCTACGAGATAGGCGCTCCTAGCTACCAATCTGTCCCAACTTCGAATCCCGCAGACTCAGAACCCGAACGAAAGGCCATTTGTTCCCCTGACCTGGTGGGCCAGTTCCGAGTTAAGTATTGGCCTGTTAGTTGTAGAAGTAGCTTAGACGTAGAATGTATGCATGAGTAGCGATTACTGTGTATAATAAATGTGCTTTGATTTAAACAAAGCACAAAGAAATGTACAGCACAGGAACAGGCCCTTCGGCCCTCCAAGCCCGTGCCGACCATGCTGCCCGACTAAACTACAATCTTCTACACTTCCTGGGTCTCATTAGAGCGGAGAAGGATGAGGGGCGACTTGATAGAGGTTTATAAGATGATCAGGGGAATAGATAGAGTAGACAGTCAGAGACTTTTTCCCCGGGTGGAACAAACCATTACAAGGGGACATAAATTTAAGGTGAAAGGTGGAAGATATAGGAGGGATATCAGAGGTAGGTTCTTTACCCAGAGAGTAGTGGGGGCATGGAATGCACTGCCTGTGGAAGTAGTTGAGTCGGAAACATTAGGGACCTTCAAGTAGCTATTGGATAGGTACATGGATGACGGTAAAATTATATAGTGTAGATTTATTTGTTCTTAAGGGCAGCACGGTAGCATTGTGGATAGCGCAATTGCTTCACAGCTCCATGGTCCCAGGTTCGATTCCGGCTTGGGTCATTGTCTGTGCGGAGTCTGCACGTCCTCCCCGTGTCTGCGTGGGTTTCCTCCGGGTGCTCCGGTTTCCTCCCACAGTCCAAAGATGTGCGGGTTAGGTGAATTGGCCAATGATAAATTGCCCTTAATGTCCAAATTGCCCTTGGTGTTGGGTGGAGGTGTTGAGCTTGGGTAGGGTGCTCTTTCCAAGAGCCGGTGCAGACTCAAAGGGCCGAATGGCCTCCTTCTGCACTGTAAATTCAATGATAATCTATGATTAATCTAGGACAAAGGTTCGGCACAACATCGTGGGCCGAAGGGCCTGTTCTGTGCTGTATTTTCTATGTTCTATGTATCCCTCTATTTCCATCCTATTCATGTATTTGTCAATATGCCCCTTAAATGTCACTATCGTCCCTGCTTCCACCACCTCCTCCGACAGCGAGTCCCAGGCACCCACTACCCTCTGCATAAAAAACTTGCCTCGTACATCGCCTCTAAACCTTGCCCCTCACACCTTAAACCTATGCCCCCTAGTAATTGACCCCTCTATCCCGGGGAAAAATCTTACTAAGCGGTGTATTGGATTATTGATCATTACTCGGACTTGAACCACGTGGCGGTATCAGAAAGATACCTGGCGACTCGAGAGCAAAGGTGATAAAACAGAGAAATTAAACTAAGGCAAAAGTTAGCAACACTACCCACGGAGGGAATTATGGTAACATTCAATAGCCTTCTCACATTGGCCGTTAACTGCCTGCGTTTGGCAAATCCCATCTGCTCCTCCCCTATCACCCCTGGAACGCAATCCTCTATCGTTGAGCCCAAAATCTTGGCCAACAATTTGGCGTCTACGTTCAGAAGGGCAATTGGTCTGTATGACCCTCATTGTTCCGGGTCCTTCTCCTGCTTCAGATCCAGGGATGTTGAGGCCTGTGACATTGTTCGGGGTGGAATACCCCGCTCCCTTGCCTCGTTAAATGCCCTCACCCGCAGCGGGCCTAGCACCCCAGAAAACGTCTTGTAAAATTCCACTGGGTATCTGTCTGGCCCCGGGGCCTTGCCCGGCTGCAGGGCCTCAAATCCCTCTACTACTTCCACAATCCTGATCGGGGCTCCCAGCCCCTCCGCCAACCCTTCCTCCACCTTCGGAAACTCCAACCCCTCCAAAAACTGCCTCATGCCCTCCACCCCAGCTGGGGGCTCCGAGTCATACAGCCGACTATACAATTCCTTGAGCACCCCGTTCAGCCTCGCTGGGTCCAAGATCATGTTCCCCCCTCTATCCTTCACCCTCCCTATCTCCCCAGCTGCCTCCTGTTTCCTTAGCTGGTGTGCCAACATCCTACTGGCTTTCTCCCCATATTCATATATCGCCTCCCTCGCCTTCCTCAACTGCCCCACCGCCTTCCCTGTGGATATTAGCCCAAACTCCGTCTGCAGCTTTTCCGCTCCTTCAACAACCCCGCCTCCGGGGCCTCCGAGTACCTCCTATCCACCTGGAGGATCTCCCTAACCAGCCTATCCATCTCTGCCCGCTCCACCCTCTCCCTATGTGCCCGTATCAAAATAAACTCACCCCCCTCACTACTGCCTTCAACGCCTCCCAAACGTTGCTGCCGAAACCAGCCCTGTGTCATTTATCTCCTCATAGTTCTGGATGGCCTCCCTCCTCCGCTAACAGTCCTACATCCAATCGCTGACCCCCCTCCTTGCTCACCCGTAGATCCACCCAGTGTGGGGCATGGTCCGCCACTCCAATCACCGAGTATTCGGCGTCTACCACCCCCGCCAGCAAAGCCCTGTCCAAAACGAGAAAATCAAGCCGGGAGTACACTTTGTGTACATGGGAGGAAAACAGAAAACTCCTTCGATCTCAGCCGTCCAAACCTCCACGGATCTGCCCCTCCTATCTGTTCCATAAACCCCTTTCGCTCCTTCACCGCGGCTCGCACCCGCCCTCGAACTCGACCGATCCAGCCTCGGATCAATAACCGCCACTTTGCTCCCCACTCCAAAGGACGCCCGCTTGTTGGTCAGAATCGCCACCCCCACCTTGTTTTAGAACCTGGCCCCGAATGGAACACCTGCCCTACCCACCCCTTCCTCCGCCTAGTCTGATCCACCGCCCTCGGGTGTGTCTCCTGCAGCACTGCCACGTCCGCCTTCAAACTCGTCAGCTGCGCGAACACGCGGGCCCTCTTGACCGGCCCATCCAGCCCTCTCACGTTCCATGTGATCAGCCTGGGTCGGGCCCCCCCCCCCCCCCCATTCTGTCGCCAAACACCAGTCCCTCCCCTGTCAGCAGATCTATTTCCCACCCCCCCCCCCCCCCACCACGCCTCTCCTGTAGCCACCTAGGATGGCCACCTCCAGCATATGAAATGGACACTCGCAGAGCATGCAGGGAAAAATGGACAATGCAAAGTAACCAGCAGGCACAGAGCCTGATGGGTATTTGGAAGGCAGTCTGGAATGAAAACGAAAATCGCTTATTGTCACAAGTAGGCTTCAAATGAAGTGACTGCGAAAAGCCCCTAGTCGCCACGTTCCGGCGCCTGTTCGGGGAGGCCGGCACGGGAATCGAACCGTGCTGCTGGCCTGCCTTGGTCTGCTTTCAAAGCCAGCGATTTAGCCCTGTGCTAAACAGCCCCTGCCGACAGTCTGCCGACAGAACCGAAACCCTTGGCCGATTTGCACATTGGCGGGCCCATCTCCGATGAACAAAAGACGAGTGCTCAGGTAGCCGATGCCGTCCCAGACATTCCGGCGCCACTACCCCAGCAAGAAGACACAAGCAAAGCAAACGGCCACCCGGGACACACCCAGCCATCAACGCACCCCGCCCCTTAATTGCCTCAGACCGATGGCAGTGATCGAGAAGCGGCCCAATTAATTGAGGCCAAGTTTAAGGCCCGCCTAAAAGCGCGCGAAGCCCCCCCCCCCCTGCCCCCCGAGTAAAAGAAGGAATCCCGCCATGTGTTCCCTCTCTTGGAATCGGCTCTCAACCGGAGAGACCCGTGCACCTGTACCACCAGAAGCAAGAGAGTTCAAACTCAACGCTCGCTACCAGGCGGACGGCCTTAGCTAAACTACTGCTACTCCTTCAGCAGCCTCAGATCCGAACAATGGCCGCTGTTCCTCTGACCTAAGCGGGCACCCGAAGTTAAGTATCGGTGTTAGTGATCGACATAGTTTAGCCTGTAGTGTTATTGTGCATGAGTAAACCATACTGTGTGTAAATAAAGTAGTATTGGCTTTGAACTAACTAACTAGGTGTATTGGCTCTTTGATCGGTATTCGGGTGTCCAGAGTTACCTGCCAACTCTGAAAGCATCCTCCTAATTAGGATTAAGAAAGGCGGCCTGATTAACCGCCATATTTATAGCCACTAAAAGTTAGCAACACTCCCTCTCCCTCCGCCCCCCCCCGCTTAAAAAAAAATAACAATCCCAACCCCTTTGAGCAAACGTATCACCCTCCCCCCCCCCCCCCCCCCGGCCACTGCACTTCCGTCGGCTAGCCCACCCAGCTACCCCCGCCCATGGCGCCAATCATTCCCCCCCGCCCCCCCCCCCGCACTGATCCAACTCCCCCGCTCGAACGACTTCCGCGCACAAACATTACAATCCCCAACGGAAGGCAAAGAAGAAAATTGCGCCCACCAACCCCGCCCCCCCCCCCCCCGCCCCACCCCCACTAAGAACCAGGCCGAGCAACGGCCCAGAACTTAGTCCGAAACAATACATCCTGAACCAGAAGAAAAAAAGACGTTTAACAGCAAATCCAGAACACAGCTACCCGCTCCAATGTCCTCTGTCTCCTGTTCGCTCCAATGTCCTCTGTCTCCTGTTAGCCCCTTGGCCCTGACAAAGTTTGTCGCCTCCTCTGGCGATCCGAAGTAAAGTTCCCGGCCCTCGTACGTGACCCGCAAACGCGCTGGGTACAGCATTCCAAACGTCACCCCCTTCTCAAAAAGGGCCTATTTTGCTTTGTTGACGCCCGCCCCCCCCCCCTTTTGGCCTGCTCCGCACCCAGGTCCTGGTTAGACGCGCAGCTCGCTGCCTTCCCATGTGCACGCCTCGCCTGCCTGGCCCACCTCCGAGTCTGTTCCTTATCCAGGAACCGGTGCATTCGTACCACCGTCGCCCTCGGCGGCTCGTTCCTCACCGGCTTCCTCATGAGCGCCCCGTCCGCCTCCCAAGGGCCGCGCAAACGCTCCTTTACCCAGTAGCGTCTCGAACATGCACGCCGGCGTCCGCTCCGTCACTGCCCCTGCGGCGGGCCCCACGGTCCTCCGATCCTGCCTGCGCGACCTGTTCCCCAGAGCCTCCACTTTCTCTTGCCGCCTCTTCTGGTTGTCCTGCCTCAGCCCCGCCTCCTCCGCCATCGCGGCGAGCTGCTCCTCGTGCTCAGCAACCTCCCCTTCGACCTTCTGGGTCGCCTGGCCCTAGGTTCCCAGTCTCCGCTCCACCCGATTAATCCCCGCCAATTGTGGGCCCAACACTGATCCCTGAGGGACACCACTAGCTACTGATTGCCAACCAGAGAAACACCCATTAATCCCCACACTTTGCTTCCTATTAATTAACCAATCCTCTATCCATGCTCCTACTTTCCCCTTAATGCCATGCATCTTTAGTTTATGCAGCAACCTTTTGTGTGGCACCTTGTCAAAAGCTTTCTGGAAATCCAGATATACCACATCCATTGGCTCCCCGTTATCTACCGCACTGTTAATGTCCTCAAAAAATTTCACTAAATTAGTTAGGCACGACCTGCCCTTTATGAACCCATGCTGCGTCTGTCCAATGGGACAATTTCCATCCAGATGCCTCGCTATTTCTTCCTTGATGATAGATCTTCCCTACTACTGAAGTTAAGCCCACTGGCCTATAATTAGATGGAGTTTAAGACTAGGGAGGTTATGCTGCAATTGTATAAGGTGTTCGTGAGGCCACACCTGGAGTATTGTGTTCAGTTTTGGTCTCCTTACTTGAGAAAGGACGTACTGGCACTGGAGGGTGTGCAGAGGAGATTCACCAGGTTAATCCCAGAGCTGAAGGGGTTGGATTACGAGGAGAGGTTGAGTAGACTGGGACTGTACTCGTTGGAATTTAGAAGGATGAGGGGGGATCTTATAGAAACATATAAGATTATGAAGGGAATAGATAGGATAGATGCGGGCAGGTTGTTTCCACTGGCGGGTGAAAGCAGAACTAGGGGGCATAGCCTCAAAATAAGGGGAAGTAGATTTAGGACTGAGCTTAGGAGGAACTTCTTCACCCAAAGGGTTGTGAATCTATGGAATTCCTTGCCCAGTGAAGCAGTTGAGGCTCCTTCATTAAATGTTTTTAAGATAAAGATAGATAGTTTTTTGAAGAATAAAGGGATTAAGGGTTATGGTGTTCGGGCCGGAAAGTGGAGCTGAGTCCACAAAAGATCAGCCATGATCTCATTGAATGGCGGAGCAGGCTCGAGGGGCCGAATGGCCGACTCCTGCTCCTAGTTCTTGCGTTCTGTTTTTATGTTATCAGATCCAGATATCCTTTCCTCTGCTGAGCAAAGTTCTCCTGGAGCAAGGCTACAAGTTGCACCGTCGACCACTGGGCCGGCAGCTCCGATGCCTGACCCCTGACCTTCCGCCATTTTCCCCTGGGTCGCAGGCTCCATTCCTGTCTTTGACCAACGTCCCCTCCTTTTCAGGCTACTTCTGGTCCACGAGTCCATGGGCGGGTGGGAGAAACTCTCGTCTGCGGCTTCTCCAGTCAGTCAAATCCCCCGTAAATCGGGGGGGGAAAAGGTTCAAAAGTTCCGCCACGAGCGGGAGCTACCAAATGTGCCAACACTCACGCAATGGTCGCCATGACTGATAAAGGCAAGTCTTCCGCAGTCCTTCTTAACCACCTTAACATAGAACATAGAACAATACAGCGCAGTACAGGCCCTTCGGCCCACGATGTTGCACCGAAACAAAAGCCATCTAACCTACACTATACCATTATCATCCATATGTTTATCCAATAAACTTTTAAATGCCCTCAATGTTGGCGAGTTCACTACTGTAGCAGGTAGGGCATTCCACGGCCTCACTACTCTTTGCGTAAAGAACCTACCCCTGACCTCTGTCCTATATCTATTACCCCTCAGTTTAAGGCTATGTCCCCTCGTGCTAGCCATTTCCATCCGCGGGAGAAGGCTCTCACTGTCCACCCTATCTAACCCCCTGATCATTTTGTATGCCTCTATTAAGTCTCCTCTTAACCTTCTTCTCTCCAACGAAAACAACCTCAAGTCCATCAGCCTTTCCTCATAAGATTTTCCCTCCATACCAGGCAACATCCTGGTAAATCTCCTCTGCACCCGTTCCAAAGCCTCCACGTCCTTCCTATAATGCGGTGACCAGAACTGTACGCAAGAACTGTTACTCACCTATCTTGCTGCCTCTCCAGGGATCTGTGGACAAGCACAACCAGGATCCTCCGAGTTTCCTCATGCCCGACCATTCCTCAAGTACCCCTTTGTCCATTGACCCCTTCCAAAGTGTATCACCTCGCACTTTTCAGTGTCAAATCCCTGCCACTGACCTGGCCAACCCGTCAATAACCCAAGACCACCCACCTCGCTGCCAACCATCCGGCCGATCGCCGTGGCATCTGTAACTCTCTTCCTCAAAAGGCGGCGGGAAGCAGAGCCTCTCAATGTTTTGACGGCAGCGATAGGTTCTCGATTAACGAGGGGGGGGGGGCAGGTGAAAGGTTATCTGGGGGTCGGCGGGAATGTGAGGTTGATTTGGGTTGAGAGTTGGACCATCCCAAACGAGATGTTGCGAGACAGATTGGTATGCGGAATAAACAACTTGACAGCTCCCCCCCCCAAAAATAATTGGCAGAACCCAAACTGGATTTGAAAAAGAGCCATCGTCATGGCTCTATCACTGGGAAAGGGCAGCACGGTAGCATTGTGGATAGCACAATTGCTTCACAGCTCCAGGGTCCCAGGTTCGATTCCGGCTTAGGTCACTGTCTGTGCGGAGTCTGCACGTCCTCCCCCGTGTGTGCGTGGGTTTCCTCCGGGTGCTCCGGTTTCCTCCCACAGTCCAAAGATGTGCGGGTTAGGTGGATTGGCCGTGCTAAATTGCCCATAATGTCCAAAATTGCCTTTAGTGTTGAGTGGGGTTACTGGGTTATGGGGATAGGGTGGAGGTGTGGACCTTGGGTGGGGTGTTCTTTCCAAGAGCCGGTGCAGACTCGATGGGCCGAATGGCCCCCTTCTGCACTGTAAATTCTATGATACCGATGAAATGAGGAGAAGGAGCTTAGAGGCTACAAGGGATTGGGATTTGATTGGGATTTGATTTATTGTCACGTGTACTGAGGTGCAGCGGAAAGTGTTTTTCTGCGTACGGTCCAGACAGATCATTCCATACATGATAAAATGGAGGACATACAATAAATACACACAGACATCGGGTGAAGCAGACGGACTGTGACACTACTCAGTAGAGAAGATGTGTGGAGAGATCAGTTCAGTCCATAAGAGGGTCGTTTAGGAGTCTGGTAACAGTGGGGAAGAAGCTGTTTTTGAGTCTGTTCGTGCGTGTTCTCAGACTTCTGTATCTCCTGCCCGATGGAAGAAGTTGGAAGAGTGAGTAAGCCGGGTGGGAGGGGTCTTTGATTATGCTGCCCGCTTTCCCCAGGCAGCGGGAGGTGTAGACGGAGTCAATGGATGGGAGGCGGGTTCGTGTGATGGACTGGGCGGTGTTCACGACTCTCTGAAGTTTCTTGCGGTCCTGGGCCGAGCAGTTGCCATACCCAGGCTGTGATGCAGCCAGATAGGATGCTTTCTATGGTGCATCTGTAAAAGTTGGGAAGAGTCAATGTGGACATGCCGAATTTCCTTAGTTTCCTGAGGAAGTCTAGGCGCTGTTGTGCTTTCTTGGTGGTAGCGTCGACGTGGGTGGACCAGGACAGATTTTTGGAGATGTGCACCCCTAGGAATTTGAAACTGCTAACCATCTCCACCTCGGCCCCGTTGATGCTGACAGGGGTGTGTTCAGTACTTTGCTTCCTGAAGTCAATGACCAGCTCTTTAGTTTTGCTGGCATTGAGGGAGAGATTGTTGTCACTACACCACTCCACGAGGTTCTCTATCTCCCGCCTGTATTCGGACTCGTCGTTATTCGAGATCCGGCCCACCATGGTCGTGTCGTCAGCAAACTTGTAGATGGAGTTGGGGCTTAATGCGAGATACGGAAACCACATGGCCTGCCGTCCATATTGACGGGCTCCCTAAGATTAACCCGGCTCCCATTGCACAGAGGATTCCATTCGGCAGTTCCCGGGGTGGTATTCCTCTGCCTGCCTTGCCAGCTGGGTGAGCCACATGTGTTGTGAAATCACCAGGCCGGTGCTGAGCTGACTGGGTTGGGCAGGAGGGAGAGCCTCAAACGACGAGGCCCAGGACTGAAGGATGGCTCTGTTTCTACACTCGACACTGGAAGGCCCAGCATCGCCTACTGTGGGATCTTCCTGTGTGAACAAGCAGGAGCAGTTTGGGAATTGATACAGGGCTATGGGGAAAGAGCGGGGCAGTGGGATTAGTTTGGGGATTGATACAGGGCTATGGGGAGAGAGCAGGGCAGTGGGATTAGTTTCGGGATTGATACAGGGCTATATGGAGAGAGCGGGGCAGTGGGATTAGTTTGGGGATTGATACAGGGCTGTGGGGAGAGAGCACAGCAGTGGGATTAGTTTCGGGATTGATACAGGGCTATGGGGAGAGAGCGGGGCAATGGGATTAGTTTGGGGATTGATACAGGGCTATGGTGAGAGAGCGGGGCAGTGGGATTAGTTTGGGGATTGATACAGGGCTGTGGGGAGAGAGCAGGGCAGTGGGATTAGTTTGAGGATTGATACAGGGCTATGGTGAGAGAGCGGGGCAGTGGGATTAGTTTGGGGATTGATACAGGGCTATGGTGAGAGAGCGGGGCAGTGGGATTAGTTTGGGGATTGATACAGGGCTATGGTGAGAGAGCGGGGCAGTGGGATTAGTTTGGGGATTGATACAGGGCTGTGGGGAGAGAGCAGGGCAGTGGGATTAGTTTGGGGATTGATACAGGGCTATGGTGAGAGAGCAGGGCAGAGGGATTAGTTTGGGGATTGATACAGCGCTGTGGGGAGAGAGCAGGGCAGTGGGATTAGTTTCGGGATTGATACAGGGCTATGGGGAGAGAACGGGGCAGTGGGATTAGTTTGGAGATTGATACAGGGCTATGGGGAAAGAGCGGGGCAGTGGGATTAGTTTGGGGATTGATACAGGGCTATGGGGAGAGAGCAGGGCAGTGGGATTAGTTTTGGGATTGATACAGGGCTATGTGGAGAGGGCGGGGCAGTGGGATTAGTTTGGGGATTGATACAGGGCTATGGGGAGAGAGCAGAGCAGTGGGATTAGTTTCGGGATTGATACAGGGCTATGGGGAGAGAGCGGGGCAATGGGATTAGTTTGGGGATTGATACAGGGCTATGGTGAGAGAGCGGGGCAGAGGGATTAGTTTGGGAATTGATACAGGGCTGTGGGGAGAGAGCAGGGCAGTGGGATTAGTTTCGGGATTGATACAGGGCTATGGGGAGAGAACGGGGCAGTGGGATTAGTTTGGGGATTGATACAGGGCTATAGGGAGAGAGCAGGGCAGTGGGATTAGTTTTGGGATTGATACAGGACTATGGGGAGAGAGCAGGGCAGTGGGATTAGTTTGGGATTGATACAGGGCTATGGGGAGAGAGCAGGGCAGTGGGATTAGATTGGGGATTGATACAGGGATATGGGGAGAGAGCGGGGCAGTGGGATTAGTTTGGGGATTGACACAGGGCTATGGGGAGAGGGCGGGGCATTGGGATTAGTTTGGGGATTGATACAGGGCTATGGGGAGAGAGCGGGGCAGTGGGATTAGTTTGGGATTGATACAGGGCTATGGAGAGAGAGCGGGGCAGTGGGATTAGTTTGGGGATTGATACAGGGCTATGGGGAGAGAACGGGGCAGTGGGATTAGTTTGGGGATTGATACAGGGCTATGGGAGAGAGCGGGGCAGTGGGATTAGTTTGGGGATTGATACATGCCTATGGGGAGAGAGCGGGGCAGTGGGATTAGTTTGGGGATTGATACAGGGCTACGGGGAGAGAGCGGAACAGTGGGGTTAGTTTGGGGATTGATGCAGGGCTATGGGGAGAGAGCGGGGCAGTGGGATTAGTTTGGGGATTGATACAGGGCTACGGGGAGAGAGCGGGGCAGTGGGATTAGTTTGGGGATTGATGCAGGGCTACGGGGAGAGAGCGGGGCAGTGGGATTAGTTTGGGGATTGATGCAGGGCTATGGGGAGAGAGTGGGGCAGTGGGATTAGTTTGGGGATTGATACAGGGCTATGGGGAGAGAGTGGGGCAATGGGATTAGTTTGGGGATTGACACAGGGCTATGGGGAAAGAGTGGGACAATGGGATTAGTTTGGGGATTGATACAGGGCTATGGGGAGAGAGTGGGGCAGTGGGATTAGTTTGGGGATTGATACAGGGCTATGGACCGAGAGAGTGGGGCAGTGGGATTAGTTTGGGGATTGATACAGGGCTATGGACAGAGAGAGTGGGGCAGTGGGATTAGTTTGGGGATTGATACAGGGCTATGGGGAGAGAGCGGAGAAGTGGGATTAGTTTGGGGATTGATACAGGGCTATGGGGAGAGAGCGGGGCAGTGAGATTAGTTTGCTATTGATACAGGGCTATGGGAAGAGAGCGGGGCAGTGGGATTAGTTTGGGGATTGATACAGGGCTATGGGGAGAGAGCGGGGCAGTGGGATTAGTTTGGGGATTGATACAGGGCTATGGGGAGAGAGCGGGGCAGTGGGATTAGTTTGGGGTTGATGCAGGGCTATGGGGAGAGAGCGGGACAGTGGGATTAGTTTGGGGTTGATACAGGGCTATGGGGAGAGAGTGGGACAGTGGGATTAGTTTGGGGATTGATACAGGGCTATGGGGAGAGAGTGGGATTGGTTTGGGGATTGGTACAGGGCTATGGGGAGACAGCGGGGCATTGGGATTAGTTTGGGATTGATACAGGGCTATGGGGAGAGAGTGGGGCAGTGGGATTAGTTTGGTGATTGATACAGGGCTACGGGGAGAGAGCGGGGCAATGGGATTAGTTTGGGGATTGATACAGGTCTATGGGGAGAGAGCGGGGCAGTGGGATTTGTTTGGGGATTGACACAGGGCTATGGGGTTAGAGCAGGGCAGTGGGATTAATTTGGGGATTGACACAGGGCTACGGGAAGAGAGCGGGGCAGTGGGATTAGTTTGGGGATTGACACAGGGCTATGGGGAGAGAGCAGGTCAGTGGGATTAGTTTGGGGATTGACACAGGGCTATGGGGAGTGAGTGGGGCAGTGGGATTAGTTTGGGGATTGACACAGGGCTATGGGGAGAGAGCAGGTCAGTGGGATTAGTTTGGGGATTGACACAGTGCTATGGGGAGAGAGCGGGGCAGTGGGATTAGTTTGTGATTGATACAGGGCTATGGGGAGAGAGCGGGGCAGTGAGATAATTTTGGGGATTGATGCAGGGCTATGGGGAGAGAGTGGGGCAGTGGGATTAGTTTGGGATTGACACAGGGCTACGGGGAGAGAGCGGGGCAGTGGGATTAGTTTGGGGATTGACACAGGGCTATGGAGAGAGAGCAGGGCAGTGTGATTAGTTTGGGGATTGACACATGGCTACGGGGAGAGCGCGGGGCAGTGGGATTAGTTTGGGATTGATACAGGGCTATGGGGAGAGATTGGGGCAGTGGGATTAGTTTGGGGATTGACACAGGGCTATGGGGAGAGAGCAGGGCAGTGGGATTAGTTGGGGATTGATCCAGGGCTATGGGGAGAGAGCGGAGCAGTGGGATTAGTTTCAGGATTGATACAGGGCTATGGGGAGAGAGCGGGGCAATGGGATTAGTTTGGGATTGATACAGGGCTATGGGGAGAGAGTGGGGCAGTGGGATTAGTTTGGGGATTGATACAGGGCTATGGGGAGAGAGTGGGGCAATGGGATTAGTTTGGGGATTGCCACAGGGCTATGGGGAGAGAGCGGGGCAGTGGGATTAGTTTGTGGATTGATACAGGGCTATGGGGAGAGAGCGGGGCAATGGGATTAGTTTGGGGATTGATACAGGGCAATGGGGAGAGAGCGGGGCAGTGGGATTAGTTTGGGGATTGATACAGGGCTATGGGGAGAGAGTGGGGCAATGGGATTAGTTTGGGGATTGCCACAGGGCTATGGGGAGAGATGGGCAGTGGGATTAGTTTGTGGATTGATACAGGGCTATGGGGAGAGAGCGGGGCAATGGGATTAGTTTGGGGATTGATACAGGTTTTTGGGGAGAGAGCGGGGCAGTGGGATTAGTTTGGGGATTGATGCAGGCTATGGGGAGAGAGCGGGGCAGTTGGATTAGTTTGGGGATTGATACAGGGCTATGGGCAGAGAGCGGGGCAATGGGATTAGTTTTGGGATTGATACAGGGCTATGGGGAGAGAGCGGGGCAGTGGGATTAGTTTGTGATTGATACAGGGCTATGAAGAGAGCGGGACAGTGGGATTAGTTTGGGGATTGATACAGGGCTATGGGGAGAGAGTGCGGCAGTGGGATTATTTTGGGGATTGACACAGGGCTATGGGGAGAGAATGGGGCAGTGGGATTAGTTTGGGGATTGATTCAGGGCTATGGGGAGAGAGAGTGGGGCAGTGGGATTAGTTTGGGGATTGATACAGGGCTATGGGGAGAGAGTGGGGCAGTGGGATTAGTTTGGGGATTGACACAGGGCTACGGGGAGAGCGCGGGGCAGTAGGATTAGTTTGGGATTGATACAGGGCTATGGGGAGAGATTGGGGCAGTGGGATTAGTTTGGGGATTGTCACAGGGCTATAGGGAGAGAGCAGGGCAGTGGGATTAGTTGGGGAATGATACAGGGCTATGGGGAGAGAGCGGAGCAGTGGGATTAGTTTCAGGATTGATACAGGGCTATGGAGAGAGCGGGACAGTGGGATTAGTTTGGGGATTGATACAGGGCTATGGGGAGAGAGTGGGGCAGTGGGATTATTTTGGGGATTGACACAGGGCTATGGGGAGAGAGTGGGGCAGTGGGATTAGTTTGGGGATTGATACAGGGCTATGGGGAGAGAGAGCGCAGTGGGATTAGTTTGGGGATTGACACAGGGCTACGGGGAGAGCGCGGGGCAGTAGGATTAGTTTGGGATTGATACAGGGCTATGGGGAGAGATAGGGGCAGTGGGATTAGTTTGGGGATTGACACAGGGCTATAGAGAGAGAGCAGGGCAGTGGGATTAGTTGGGGAATGATACAGGGCTATGGGGAGAGAGCGGAGCAGTGGGATTAGTTTCAGGATTGATACAGGGCTATGGGGAGAGAGCGGGGCAGTGGGATTAGTTTGGGGATTGATACGGGGCTATTGGGAGAGAGCGGGGCAGTGGGATTTGTTTGGGGATTGATACAGGGCTATGGGGAGAGAGTGGGGCAGTGGGATTAGTTTGGGGATTGATACAGGGCTATGGGGAGAGAGTGGGGCAATGGGATTAGTTTGGGGATTGCCACAGGGCTATGGGGAGAGAGCGGGGCAGTGGGATTAGTTTGTGGATTGATACAGGGCTATGGGGAGAGAGCGGGGCAATGGGATTAGTTTGGGGATTGATACAGGGCAATGGGGAGAGAGCGGAGCAGTGGGATTAGTTTGGGGATTGATACAGGGCTATGGGGAGAGAGTGGGGCAATGGGATTAGTTTGGGGATTGCCACAGGGCTATGGGGAGAGAGCGGGGCAGTGGGATTAGTTTGGGATTGATACAGGGCTATGGGGAGAGAGCGGGGCAGTGGGATTAGTTTGAGGATTGATACAGGGCTATGGGGAGAGAGCGGGACAGTGGGATTAGTTTGAGGATTGATACAGGGCTATGGGGAGAGAGCGGGGCAGTGGGATTAGTTTGTGGATTGATACAGGGCTATGGGGAGAGAGCGGGGCAATGGGATTAGTTTGGGGATTGATACAGGTTTTTGGGGAGAGAGCGGGGCAGTGGGATTAGTTTGGGGATTGATGCAGGGCTATGGGGAGAGAGCGGGGCAGTGGGATTAGTTTGGGGATTGATACAGGGCTATGGGGAGAGAGTGGGGCAGTGGGATTAGTTTGTGATTGATACAGGGCTATGGAGAGAGCGGGACAGTGGGATTAGTTTGGGGATTGATCCAGGGCTATGGGGAGAGAGTGGGGCAGTGGGATTATTTTGGGGATTGACACAGGGCTATGGGGAGAGAGTGGGGCAGTGGGATTAGTTTGGGGATTGATACAGGGCTATGGGGAGAGAGCGGGGCAGTGGGATCAGTTTGTGATTGATACAGGGCTATGGAGAGAGCGGGACAGTGGGATTAGTTTGGGGATTGATACAGGGCTATGGGGAGAGAGCGGGGCAGTGGGATTAGTTTGGGGATTGATACAGGGCTATGGGGGGAGAGCGGGGCAGTGGGATTAGTTTGGGGATTGATACAGGGCTATGGGGAGAGAGAGGGGCAGTGGGATTAGTTTTGGGATTGATACAGGGCTATGGGGAGAGAGTGGGGCAGTGGGATTAGTTTGGGGATTGATACAGGGCTATGGGGGGAGAGCGGGGCAGTGGGATTAGTTTGGGGATTGATACAGGGCTATGGAGAGAGCGGGGCAGTGGGATTAGTTTGGGGATTGACACAGGGCTATGGGGAGAGAGCGGGGCAGTGGGATTAGTTTGGGGATTGATACAGGGCGATGGGGGGAGAGCGGGGCAGTGGGATTAGTTTGGGGATTGATGCAGGACTATGGGGAGAGAGCGGGGCATTGGGATTAATTTGGGGATTGATACAGGGCAATGGGGAGAGAGCGGGGCAGTGGGATTAGTTTGGTGATTGATACAGGGCTATGGGGAGAGAGCGGGGCAGTGGGATTAATTTGGGGATTGATACAGGGCAATGGGGAGAGAGTGGGGCAGTGGGAGTAGTTTGGGGATTGATACAGGGCTATGGGGAGAGAGCAGGGCAGTGGGATTAGTTTGGAGATTGATACAGGGCTATGGGGAGAGAGCGGGGCAGTGGGATTAGTTTGGGGATTGATGCAGGGCTATGGGGAGAGAGCGGGGCAGTGGGATTAGTTTGGGGATTGATACAGGGCTATGGGGAGAGAGAGGGGCAGTGGGATTAGTTTGGGGATTGATACAGGGCTATGTGGGGAGTGGGGCAGTGGGATTAGTTTGGGGATTGATACAGGGCTATGGGGAGAGTGGGGCAGTGGGATTAGTTTGGGGATTGATTCAGGGCTATGGGGAGAGAGCGGGGCAGTGGGATTAGTTTGGGGATTGATACAGGGCTATGGAGAGAGAGTGGGCAATGGGATTAGTTTGGGGATTGATACAGGGCTATGGGGAGAGAGAGGGGCAGTGGGATTCGTTTTGGGATTGATACAGGGCTATGGGGAGAGAGTGGGGCAGTGGGATTAGTTTTGGGGTTGATACAGGGCTATGGGGAGAGAGCGGGACAGTGAGATTAGTTTGGGGATTTATACAGGGCTATGGGGAGAGAGCGGGACAGTGAGATTAGTTTGGGGATTGACACAGGGCTAGGGGGAGAGAGCGGGACAGTGAGATTAGTTTGGGGATTTATACAGGGCTATGGGGAGAGAGTGGGGCAGTGGGATTAGTTTGGGGATTGATACAGGGCTATGGGGAGAGAGCGGGGCAATGGGATTAGTTTGGGGATTGACACAGGGCTATGGGAGAGAGGGGACATTGGGATTAGTTTGGGATTGATACAGGGCTATGGGGAGAGAGCGGGGCAGTGGGATTAGTTTGGGGATTGATACAGGGCTATTGGGAGAGAGCGGGGCAGTGGGATTAGCTTGGGGATTGATACAGGGCTGTGGGGAGAGAGCGGGCAGTGGGATTAGTTGGGGATTGACACAGGGCTACGGGGAGAGAGCGGAGCAGTGGGATTAGTTTAGGGATTGATACAGGGCTATGGGGAGAGAGCGGGGCAGTGGGATTAGTTTGGAGATTGATACAGGGCTATGGGGAGAGAGCGGGGCAGTGAGATTAGTTTGGGGATTGACACAGGGCTATGGGGAGAGAGCGGGACAGTGAGATTAGTTTGTGGCATTTATACAGGGCTATGGGGAGAGAGCGGGGCAGTGGGATTAGTTTGGAGATTGATACAGGGCTATGGGGAGAGAGCGGGGCAGTGGGATTAGTTTGGAGATTGATACAGGGCTATGGGGAGAGAGCGGGGCAGTGGGATTAGTTTGGAGATTGATACAGGGCTATGGGAGAGAGTGGGGCAGTGGGATTAGTTTGGGGATTGATACAGGGCTATGGGGAGAGAACGGGGCAGTGGATTAGTTTGATATATGCCCAGGAAAAAGGCACGCTGATGGGCCGAATGGCCCTTGAATTCTGCTGGCTACCCCCTGGGCCCTTTGCCGGCCTCATCCAGATTGGTGACATTCACCAACCCCCCGTCCAGCAACGTGTGACAACGGAATTCCTCCCTCCCTCCCCTCTCTTTCACGCACACACACACTCTCTCTCTCTCCCTCTCTTGCTCTGTGTGCTCACTCCTTTCCCAATCGTTCATCCTGTGCGGTGGGGAATGGGTTAAAGCTCTGAGGGAGAGGCGGAAGGAGGCGGGCAGGGTGGATGATGCAGGAAACGCTGACTCCCGGAGACAGGGAGAGAGAGGGAGAAATCAGAGTTCGAGTGTTTGCGCTGTGGATTTGGGAAGAGGCGACGCTGGAGCGGATTTCAGAGGCTTCTGCAAGATAGACCTTGTGTGTGGCCCCCCCCCCCCGTCACACACTCAGGATTATCGTGTGACGGACTGAGACAGACTCCGAGAGTTTGGGAATACGTTTCCAGCCTGACAGCCCCCGCCCCCCCCCCCACCTTTGGCATTCCACAGCAGGCCAGGGAACGTCTGCATAGCGGAGTCCTGTCCGGGATTGTGGGACTGACCAGGGGGGGGCACCTCCCAAACCGCCCCCCACCCCGTCCACCCCGCCCCTCTCTGGCACTTTGGTCAGTTCGTTGGGGAGTGGGGGGGGCGGGGGCGCCGAGGGGGCCGATGTCGCCGTCGAGGGTTTCCCGGATCCCGGGCTCCGTCCCGTGGCTCCTGGTCTGGGCGGCGGTCAGCGCGGCCTGGCCCCACGCCACCTGGCGGGACGCCGCGCCGGGGGCCGGCGACCGGGAGCGTCCGGCCACGGGGGGCGCCCGGAGGACGGGTAAGAGTCTCGGCTGCCGCTGGGTTTGCAAAGCGTCGGGTGGAACGGCGAGCGGGACGTGGGTCATGGGAGTGGGTCAGTCTGGGGGGGCGGGGGGGGGGGCGGAGGGGACAGTCTGGGGGTGAGGGGTCAGTCAGGGGGAGGAGAGAGGTCAGTCTGGGGGGGGGGAGGGGGAGAGGTCAGTCTGGGGGTGAGGGGTCAGTCGGGGGAGGGGAGAGGTCAGCCTGGGTGCGAGGGGGAGAGGTCAGTCTGGGGGTGAGGGGTCAGTCTGGGGGGGAGGGGAGTGGTCAGACTGGGGGTGAGGGGTCAGTCAGGGGGGTGAGGGGAGAGGTCAGTCTGGGGGGGGTGGGGGAGAGGTCAGTCTGGGGGTGAGGGGTCAGTCTGGGGGATGAGAGAGGTCAGTCTGGGGGTGAGAGGTCAGTCTGGGGGTGAGTGGTCAGTCTGGGGGAGGGGATAGGTCAGTCTGGGGCTAGGGGGGGAGGTCAGTCTGGGGGTGAGGGGTCAGTCTGGGGGGGGAGGGGGAGAGGTCAGCCTGGGGGCGAGGGGGAGAGGTCAGTCTGGGGGTGAGGGGTCAGTCTGGGGGTGAGGGGAGAGGTCAGCCTGGGGAGCGAGGGGGAGAGGTCAGTCGGGGTGAGGGGTCAGTCTGGGGGGAGGGAAGTGGTCAGACTGGGGGTGAGGGGTCAGTCTGGGGGGGAAGGGGAGAGGTCGGTCTGGGGGGGAGGGGTGGTGGCAGTCTGGGGGGGAGGGGAGTGGGTCAGTCTGGGGTTGAGGGGGGTCAGTCTGGGGGGGAGGGGTGGGTCAGTCTGGGGAGGGGAGAGGTCAGCCTGGGGGTGGGAGAGGGGTCAGTCTGGGGGGAGGTAGGGGTCTGTCTGGGGGTGGGAGAGGGGTCAGTCTGTGGGGGGGGGTCACTTTGGGGGGAGGGAGGGTCAGTCAGGGGGAGGGGAGAGGTCAGCTGGGGGGGGAGGGAGGGGTCATCTGGGGGGGGGAGGGGAGGGGTCAGCTGGAGGGGAGGGGTCGCTGTCTCCCCTCCATCCCTCCCTCTGTCTCCCCTCCCTCTCTCTCTGTTCCTCTCACTCCACTCCCTCTACTCACCCCCTCACTGTCTCTCTCTCCGCTCCCCCTCCATATTTCCCTCACTCGTCTCTCTCTCTCTCTTTCCCCCTCACTCTCTCTCTCTCTCTTTCCCCTCACTCTCTCTATCTTTCCCCTCACTCTCTCTCTCTCTCTCTCTCTGTTTCCCTCCTCACTTCTCTCTCTTTCCCCTCACTCTCTCTTCTTTCCCCTCACTCTCTCTTCTTTCACCCCCCCCCCCTCTCTCTCTTTCCTCTCTCTCTCTCTCTCTTTCCCCTCACGTCTCTCTCTCTCTTCCCCTGAATAACTCTCTCTCTTTCCCCTCACTTCTCTCTCTCTCTCTCTCTTTCCCCTCACTATCTCTCTCTCTCTTTCCCCTCACTCTCTCTCTCTCTCTCTCTTTCCCCACTCTCTCACTCTCTTTCCCCTCACTCTCTCACTCTCTTCCCCTCACTCCCTCACTCTCTCTCTCTCTCTTTCTCCTCACTCTCTCTCTCTCTCTTCCCTCTCTCTCTCTCTCTCTTTCCCCTCACGTCCGTCTCTCACTTTCCCTCACTCTCTCTCTCTCTTTCCCCTCTGTCTCTCTCCTCCCCTCACAACTCTCTCTCTCTCTCTTTCCCTCACTCTCTCTCTCTTTCCCCTCACTCTCTCTCTCTCCTCCCTCTCTTTCACCTCACTCTCTCTTTCTTTCCCCCCTCTCTCTCTCTCTTTCCTCTCTCTCTCTCTCTTTTCCCTCACTCTCTCCTCGTCTTCCCCTCACTCACGTCTCTCTCTTTCCCCTCACTCTCTCTATCTCTCTCTCTCTCTTTCCCCTCACTATCTCTCTCTTTCCCCTCACTCTCTCTCTCTCTCTCTCTCTTTCCCCTCACTCTCTTTCCCCTCACTCTCTCACTCTCTTTCCCCTCACTTCCCTCACTCTCTCTCTCTCTCTCTTTCCCCTCACAGCTCTCTCTCTCTTCCCCTCACTCTCTCTCTCTCTTTCCCCTCACTCTCTCTCTCTCTCTCTCTTTCCCCTCACTCTCTCTCTCTCTCTTTCCCCTCACTCTCTCATCTCTCTGTCCTCTTTCCCCTCACTCTCTCTGTCTCTTTCCCCTCACTCTCTCTCTCTCTTCCCCTCACTCCTCTCTCTCTCTTTCCCCTCACTCTCTCTCTCTTTCCCCTCACTATCTCCCTCTCTCTCTTTCCCCTCACTCTCTCTCTCTCTTTCCCCTCACTCTCTCACTCTCTTTCCCCTCACTCTCTCTCTCTTTCCCCCCTCTGTTTCTCTCTCTCTCTTTCCCCTCACTCTCTCTCTCACTTTCCCCTCACTCTCTCTCTCTCTTTCCCCTCTCTCTCTCTCTTTCCCGTCACACTCTCTCTCTCTCTTTCCCCTCACTCTCTCTCTCTTTCCCCTCACTCTCTCTCTCTCTTTCCCCTCACTCTTTCTCTCTCTCTCTTTCCCCTCACTCTATCTCTCTCTCTTTCCCCCCTCTCTCTCTCTCTCTCTTTCCCTCACTCTCTCTCTCTCTTCCCCCCTCTCTCTCTCTCTCTCTCTCTCTCTTCCCCTCACTCTCTCTCTCTCTCTCTCTTTCCCTCACTCACTCTCTCTCTCTTCCCCTCACTCTCTCTCTCTCTCTTTCCCCCCCCCTCTCTCTCTCTCTCTCTTTTTCCCTCACTCTCTCTCTCTCTCTCTTTCCCCTCACTCTCTCTCTCTCTCCCTCTCTTTCACCTCACTCTCTCTTTCTTTCCCCTCTCTCTCTCTCTCTTTCCTCTCTCTCTCTCTCTTTCCCCTCACTCTCTCCCTCTCTTCCCCTCACTCACTCTCTCTCTTTCCCCTCACTCTCTCTCTCTCTCTCTCTCTTTCCCCTCACTATCTCTCTCTCTTTCCCCTCACTCTCTCTCTCTCTCTCTCTTTCCCCTCACTCTCTTTCCCCTCACTCTCTCACTCTCTTTCCCCTCACTCCCTCACTCTCTCTCTCTCTCTCTTTCCCCTCACTCTCTCTCTCTCTTTCCCCTCACTCTCTCTCTCTCTTTCCCCTCACTCTCTCTCTCTCTCTCTCTTTCCCTCACTCTCTCTCTCTTTCCCCTCACTCTCTCTCTCTCTCTCTCTGTCTCTTTCCCCTCACTCTCTCTGTCTCTTTCCCCTCACTCTCTCTCTCTCTTTCCCCTCACTCTCTCTCTCTTTCCCCTCACTCTCTCTCTCTTTCCCCTCACTATCTCCCTCTCTCTCCTTTCCCCTCACT